>NC_054541.1:15044109-15149109 GCF_017654505.1 Polyodon spathula | reverse complement strand
TTCCTCGGTGATGCACACTCCTTGTCTTAGTAAGTCAGAGACGACCTCCATAAACTTCCATTTATACCTGCAATTGCAAACTCACGAGGTGTGTTTTTAAACTATTATTGAAGCTGCTCTGAGTTCTCCCGAGCGATTTATTGTTCATAAATTGGTAAATTCTGCATACTTTTTTTTTTTATTTCCATTGTCCGTCCTCACCCTATTATGCCCATACTCATAATTCGCCACCGTGCTATTTTTTTTTTTTGTCCTAAGAATACAAAATATTGATGTTAAAAAGTTTCAAATGAAAAACTCAGGAGATTCGTTTAAGAGCCTATACCGGCACCTTAGTTGTTTCGTGTTGGTGCTTCATATGTAGCAGTTTATTTTCTGTGTAAACTAAGCATAGTGGTAAATGTTTTAATGGCGCTAAAATGAATAATAATTATAATACTACGATTATCTACGACCAATACTAATACTAATAATATACATGTTATTTAATTGAATAATTACAACACATTTTTCCATCGTTAATTGTTAATTGACAGCGCTTAAAACCTTTACTAAAGCGTGCGTCCAATTGTGTTGTAATGAAGATCAATTATAAAGACTGATGCAAAGGCAATATCTCGGATCTCAATATATACACACTTTAAAAACAGATACTTCGTATTACCTTGTTAAATCGACAATCACATTTAATAAGCCATCATTTTTTTAACTTTTTTTTTTTTAATGTCATTTTATATTCATACCTGTTGCGTGGTTTCGATTTCAATGTGGTAACCGAATATATTGAGGTACCTATTAACCCGAGTACCATCTGATTATTAGTATCAACCCAGCTGTGACAATAGTACTAATCAGCACGTTGATTTTTAACGCTTATATTTGTTTTGACTTCCACAACAAATCTGGAAAGCACCATAAAACTAGATAGCACTCCATAAGCCTGTTTACATTTGCGATTAGACATGTGGCAATAGAATATGCTTTCATTAAGTCTGAATTCTAACTTAAAACCTATTAGTGGATTCCAATACAACACCAGAACACTCGTGCACAAATACAGCAAGGGCGCCGATGCCGAAATTATAATATTCAAAAGAGAATCATGCGAAACGTTTATTACGCAAAATGACCATTATCCCATACAACCACCTGCAAGTGTCAAAAATAAAAGTATCACTTTCGTATGCTTCAGTCGTGATTACCGCAGCATATCTGTTTTACCCGTCCCGTTCCCAATAAAGCTGGTTGAGGGCTTGTTAAGAATGACCCACTTACCGCTTGCTCTGGAATTGTCTTCCATGTTGTGCTGAAGGTTTGGGTAATGAGCCGAGTGGCTGATAATAAGAGAGGCTTAGTCGTTACTGTGTACAATCTGCTCCTCGTTGTGTAGTGGCTTAATTCGCGAACTGCTGTAGTTGTTGATTCCATCCTTGCTTGGACAGGTATTTTGCAAGCCAGGAACTTCAGCTAATAGACCCGACCTTCTGTTTCATTCATCAAACACACAAACATAACACGGAACCACCTTTCACTGAAGTATATACGCAATTGTCGCTTTCCTTATTAGAATTTGGAATTCTTCCCTTGGAATAATAATAATAATAATAATAATAATAAATAAAATAAAAAACATTTCGAGACCATTGAGTAACGATCTGAGACCAGACCGAATAAATATGTAACATTTAAGCGTTAAACAATATATACGTATCTCCCCAATAAAGGATTTAAAAAAAAAAAAAAAAAAAAAGCACGTGGCGCGTAACTGCAGGTGCTTTATCTTTTCTGACCTCAACGGAACCGAGAGTTATACTCTTACCTCCGATCTCAGGTTTCTTTCAATGTATGCAAATGTATCGCTCTTGCTCAGATATGTAAACAGTTATCTTCTAATCAGTATAGCGCAATTAGGACCAGCAGTGTGCCTAATTATTATTATTATTATTATTATTATTATTATTATTATTATTATTATTATTATTATTATTATTATTATTATTATTATCATTTTTACAATTCTGCACACCATTTGAAAAGCCTTGTGTTATGGGTTATGATATATAAAAATAAGCATCCCGTGTTAATAAATATAACTTGTTCTTAGACTGCACCCCAACAGGGTTTAATAGGTAGACACAGCACGGTCGTAGCCTGGCTGGGAATGCCTGACTGTCTCGTGTGTGTCACTCTCTCATGGCTCTCCTCAAACTGTACAGTACACAGGAATCTCTTTTGTGAAAATGAATTCGACCAACTAGCACATCGTGACGTGGGAAACGCTTATCTCGTCAACTCATTGAAAATTGTAATTTGTCCAATTCCAGGTGATATGGTTGGAGGGGTTCCATACTGTTACAAAATTAGATTTAAATAACGTTACACAGTCGAAGTGACCAACTGTTTCTCCGTCCCGCAAAACAAATCGAAAGATGAGGTGGCTGTTGATATGGAGTTTGCGAAAAACTTGTACGAACTGTATAAGAAAAAGACTCCCAGCGAAGTCATTGTTGCCTGGTACCTAACAGGACATGACTAAATAACGAACATTAAAAAAACGAATAATTAAAATAATAATAATGATAATTATTATTATTTAATAACGGAGTGATTAGGACGAATATCTACTAGCAGCAGACATATACTGCCAGTAAGAAGCCCCATGAAGACTGCTGTCAGCAGTGTAACATCATCAGGGCTGAAGAAAGAGGGATACTTCTATTTTATTAAGTTTAAACTTAGAGATTATTATTTCCATTACACGAGAGTAGATGTTAAAACTTCATGCTGAGTTGAACTCTGCTCTCAATAAGATAAGCACCAACTAAGACGTAGCTTTACAGTAAACTAATGTAATCCATCTGCATCTCCATCCATTTGCGTTTCTTCACTGTGCGACGCAACTCTTGGCCACTGAACCTGACATCTCTGAGAAACCAGGTTGTAGAGTGTGCCACAAATCCTCGACAACCCACCTTCACTAGATAAACCCGGACTCTCCATCCTCGCTGTTCTGCTTCAGCAGCTAGTCAAGCATACCAAAGTTTCTTCCTCTCATACAACTTATCCACAGCATCCTCCCAAGGTACTGTCACCAGATAAACAAGGTATGCTGATCCAGACCACAAGACAAAAAGGTTAGTGGTGGCAATCTCAGGTGGAAAAATAAACCATTGACCAACATCTGCCAGCATTTTCAAGTCTCTAGCAGCTTCCAGTTGTCCTGGATGAGGCTTGGTTTTAACCTTTTTTTTACCTTTACTTGGTGGTTTCTTTCCTGGACAGAGGTATATTGATTTTTGTGTGTAATGCTTTGATGGAACTGGTGGCAACTTATTGGTCATGTTGTGCTTGTCTTCCAATGCCAAAGCCAAACATCACAGTATCTGCTTGTAGCAATTCATATGCTCCGACAAGTGGGTGTAAGTTGCTTTTATTAGGGTCATTAGCCTGGCCAGGTTAAAACTCAATTTCTCATAGTTCCTTGCTATCACCCTCTGTTCATCCTCTCCCCCCATTGGCTCATTCAGATATCCACTCCTCCAATCTCAGAGCTCCTTGGAAGCCAGCACCTGTATTAAAGCTGGCTGACTAGGCCAGGGGAACACTCCCTTTTCTCTTGAGGAATCCATTATACAAGCAGCATTTTACTTAACTACAGTGTAACTTTAATTTTATTTTAGATAATACATGTGCATCAATTTACTCTTTTGTTAAAATCTTGTACTTTGTCAAAACTTTTCTTTTTTGTTTACACTGTTACTTGTTTGAGTTTAGTGGCTGTTCAAGGTCTGTTTAGGGTTTGTTTTGTTTTTTTGTTAGTGTGTTCAGTCTCCATTTTGTTCCTTATCCTCCTGTTTTTTTTCGAAACGGCTGTTCCATTCATCCTGGTACTACTCGACAGACTCAACATTTTTTACGATCGTTATTTTTTCATCAACCTTCATCCATCATCATCAGTACAGGACTCTATTCAGGACTTTGTTATTTGTTGGTGAGATTATTCCTTTTCTGTTTGCTGATTTTTCTACTTTACTTTGATACTTTGGTTCCTGTAATTTTGGTTTTGTTATTTTGTTGCTTTGGATTACATGTGTATTGCTTCACTGGACTTGTAAGGCCTAAATTTTCATTTATCATCCATTGCCATCAAGACTGTCTTTGTCTTTGTAATTGGTTTTCCTGTATAATTATTCATTCACCTTTGTCTTTTCTGCCTGCCAGCCTGTTGGTTTTGTGTGTGTGTGTTTGTGTGTGTGTGTGTGTGTGTGTGTGTGTGTGTGTGTGTGTGTGTGTGTGTGTGTGTGTGTGTGTGTGTGTGTGTGGTGTGGTGTGGGGGGGGGGGGGGGGGGGGGGTTATTGGAGGCCCACCAGACACTCCATTCATCTTGCTTTAATGTTATTTTGTTTGGATGTTTGTGTAGTTCACTTTACTTTCTTACTTGCCTGTACCTTCCACTTAATTAACTGTTCTCTGCAATAAGTTGTTGTCCTTATATTTCATTTATTACATTATAGTTCACAACAATAAACTGTTTGTGAAATTGACACCTCTGACGTCCCTGCTTTTGCTGTCTGTCACTCTTGCTGACTTAATTAGTTATAGATATTGGGCCAGTAGTATCTCCTTAGGGAGGACTGTACAATTGCTTCTCGGTTGGACAGAGTGATCGCTACATGCTCATGGCACCAAGTAAAAATTGAAAGATGAAATTGAAAGATTTACATACCTATCAATCAAGTCATTTTTTTCCCTGGTTCAGATTCAAATTCAAATTTAGACAGATAACCCTAAAATAGCGAGTGTTATTATTAGAGCAGTAACATGAGGCCTACATTGTTCTTATAATGCAATAGGTTAAATGTACTTATAAACAGAGTTCTGAGTAAACAGACTAGCACACATTTCACTTCAACAAGCACATCCCGTTTCTATCTCGGCGCCAAACCGAGTACTCAAAAGCTGTGTACAGATATTCTCACTTTAATTGATGGGTAGGCCTGAAGGTACTGGGACACAACTAAAATATTGATTTTGTTAAACAATAATTATTACAATGTGATCTGCATACTGAACTTATAGCAACACACATATTAGTAATGCATTTATCTAACTTCTATAAGTATTTCCACTAAGTGTGTTTCTCTTCAGAATACTTCACTTTATTTACGTGTCCGTGGGCCCCTAATCATTGAAGTGTTGGTTCCAAAAATCACTGTTATGAATGGTTTAAGAACTGTGTTTGATTCAGCAAAGGCATGCTCTGTGTTTCCGACAACTTTGTGACGTCACTTCATAACAAAAAGCGACTGTTTTCCACAATCCGATAGTTCGGTAAAACCACACATTTTTCTAATTTGCATATCATTGACTATAAAAGTCGTAAAATGCACAGGATTCATTAAATGCTTTTGGAGTAAAGGAGGGTCAATTTGGAGTGAGTCAGCCAACCATATTACACGTTGTTCATCAAGTGACAGGATGTTTGGTGAACAAACCAAAGGCTCTTTCACTTAGTATTTTCTGTTTTATCACTTTTGTTTTACTGTCATGGCTGCCAGCTAAAGCTAAAGAATGCTTAAGCATCCCTATGTAGTTTTTCTCCTCCAGCCCTACAGGTAGCACACAGTACACTAATGTTTCATAGATAACTGCTTTTTTTGCATTTCAAATTCAATTACTGGATTAAACCTGAAACTGGTCACTGCCTAAGTGTTTTAATCTCAGGACATATTAATGATGCATTTCATTTTTCCATTTTAGTTTGTGTTTAAAAAAACATTCAATCTGATAGAACATTCCCCTTCAATTATGTAAATGGACCTCCTTGGTTTTTGTTCCTATGAATTAATATTTCTATTTTTATTACATCACATTAATGGAAAATAAAATGGGGAATGTGGTTCAGGGGCTGTGGCTGTAAGCTTGGCGAGTCATTGGCCAACAGATTTTCTTCAGGATCAGTTTGCTGCACAATCAATGTTGGTTCTATATGAGAAGAAATAAGAAAACAAAGTTTATATTTTGTCAGTTCATTTAAGCACTCAAATGTGTCCTAAAGCTATTTTTTGGTAATCAGACCCCTTCTCAAAGACAACTAAAACATGTGTACATTATCAGAATTTTTGCACATAATCGTGAGCAATATATATATATCATATATCCTTATATATATATATTATATATATATATATATATATATATATATATATATGATATTCGCTACGAGACTCGCGAGCGCTCAGTAAATCCTCCTAAGTGAGGATATAAGTGGATCATTCATGCACTGGGCTTGCAGCATATCCAGATGACTTTTAAACATTCAAGAAAATGACAGACTCATTTAAGTTTTAATGAATAAGAGCAGTATTAGTCCTCTTTTCGGTTTATTAAATACTTTAAAAATTGATCAAGTGGTTACGAATATGGTTATTATATATTTAGCCTTCAGGCTATGCATGCATAAAGCTAAAAACACCCACGCTAAATTCTAGAACATATATATTGCTCTCAAGACTAAAACATAATTTCTATACCTTATACAAAGCATCAATATAAAAGAGATATTACAATCAAATATATGCTTACCTTCCAAAATATATGGTGTGAGAATATAAAATATAAGTGTAGAATATAAGGACTGGAAAAATAAGAACTGTCTTCAAAAGGCAAAGACTTGCGAATGCGACCAAACAGCAATCAGTTTTTCAGAGATCTTCAGAGCATGGACCAATTCGTGGAATGTTCGCTTCTACTGCCAGGTTTTCTATCATAGAAAGACCTTGGATTCAAAACTGTGGATTGCAAATAAATCACACTTTGATTGCCACAAAGAACCTTCCATATCTAGCACAGCTCTGCTTGCAATGTAGATTTATTGTATACTAAATTTATTGAATACAGTTTACGCTTTATTTGGCTAATATGCCACCCTAACAGTTCCTGTTTTTATTTGCAGTAAAACCACTGGTGAAAGTAAGCGGGTACGGTCCAGTACACCGTACCAGTAAGACATTTACTGCCAGTACTGTGTACCGGGAAGAAACATTTTATGAACAGATTTAATATATTGTTATGTTAATGAACCATTTTCATTTATTTACCTGCAACAAATTAATGGGGTGGAGATAGGGTGATTGCTTCAAAGCGAAACTGTCTGTGGTGATATCATAGAGCATGTCTCCTCAGAAGTGAAGAAAAAAATTGTATTGCAGTTATTTGACAACAAATCCAAAATCACCTATACTAACTGACAAATCTACAACACTTGCTTGAAAATAGTTACGTTATGAATCCTGTGACATTTCCTTTGGATTTGATTGAGCTAGAAAACGTGTCTGCTGAGACCATAAAGGGAGACATAATACAATGTTTGCTGCGCTATGAATTCACTATGGAATTACTGAGTGGGGTATTTGTCAGTTCTTGTAGTGATGGTGCAAATGTCATGTTAGGAATCAAAGCTGTGGTAGGCAAACTGCTACAAGAAGACTTCCCCAATCTCATTTTATAGCATTGCCATAACCATAGGCTTGAACTGGCCATTGATCAAGAGCTGTGTGTTACTGGGGATACAAATGATTTCAGGGTATTTTTAGACAGCTTGTACTCACTGTACAGTCAGTCCCCAAAAAACACCCACAAGCTCAGTGCACATGCCAACGAGTTGCATGTTGTAAACAAAATCGGCAGAGTTTCCACATGCAGGTAAAATGTAATAATATGTGAGTTTTCAATGTACGAATGGTAGCATCAATGTGGAGAGCTGTCTATGCAATCTGGCAGACTTACCCAGCATTAGCTAAACATTTTGAGAAGCCTTTGTGAAAATCTTTAATGTTAGATGTGCTCACTGAGCTCAAGAATCTGTCAGAACTCTTACAAGAACGAGAATAGACCATCTGAAAAGCAGACAACCTGATGAAAATGTATGCGCAGAGAATATAGAGCCTACATAGAATCCCTGGATTGCACACTGAACAGACACGGCGAGCCGAAGAGACTATGATGTTCCAGAACACAAAATTGACAGGCACCGGGAAAAGTTCATTTCTTCGCAATTCATTCAGACAGTTGTTGACAACATAAAGTGTAAGTTGTTCACCAACATCACAAACAACAAGACTAACGAAAGCACAACAGAAAGCAGGGAAAGAGCTTACCACAGCCTTATGGAGAAAGTGAAATTCACGCACTGTGTGAAACTCTGAAGGTCAGTCACCATGAAACACAGCTGAGACTTGTGGAATTTAAGTCTTGTGCAGGAAGAACCGTTCCTGATAAATTAAAGAAACTAATGCTCGCTGTAGACGCTCTTGCGACGAGCAACACTGACTGCAAAAGAGGTTTCAGCATTGTGAACAATATAATCACGGACAAACGGACTGCATTGACCTCTCGTCATGTAGTGGATCTACTTTTCCTTTCAAGCACTGGGCCTCCTTACACTGAGTGGAATCCTGTACATATAAAGTGATGGCTGAGCAAGGTATGACGCACTGCCCGTTCAACCGAAGGCAATGGTCTATGACAACAAACAAAGCCACGGGATAACGTTCACTACTACGCACCACTGTGGAACTGTCTTTGATTTGGTAAGTTGCTTTCATGAATTAAATAATTACCACACCATACCTGATATTGAATTAGCTATTTTATTTTCTATCAATTGTTGTAGTAGCTAGTTAATATCTTGAGGTAGATAACATGCTAGTTAACTCAGTGAACATCTAACAAAAACACTTTTATACTTAGGCCAGTGTTCTAACACTGTTATACACATTTCAGACTTTTAACTGACTTGGGCTTCAGACTGAAATCCCCTTGCTTTGGGTGACTATTTCATTGAAATTGACAAGATTTACAGTTTCATTTAAAAATGTTAATTTTTGAATGCAATTCACTTATGATTATCAGCTTATATAAGTACACGTATCATATAATGAAATATTAAGTGTTTATAGACAAGTTTATAAAGTTAAAAGCATAGATAATCATGAAAAACCTGGTTTCAAGCAGGTGTACTCAAACTTTGGCTATATAAAAGAAAGTCTAATAGACCTGAAGTTATGATATGTGACAGTTGAGATACTCTGCCCCTCTTATACAAGAATTAAAGAGGTACTGAATACTTTTGGAGCAAAACCATTGAAATGTGACACTTTTTTGGCAGGCAAGATTCAAAGGTGGTGGAAAAAATAAACAAGTCATGAGCTAATGGTTTCACACGCGCACTGACTACAATTGCAACACTTTTCTTCCGATGACGCTAATTTGGCATAACACCTGAATGGCATCTTATCTCGACTAAGGTACTGGGTAGATTGTCTGTATAAAAACAAATAAATAAACACATTGAATTAACGTTATGATAACATATTACAGTACGATTCAATTAGCTCGAGTTTCCACTGGACAAATTCCCTTTGTAATGCTAAATATTTAGATGCGGCAATTCCCTGCGAGAAAATATAGGCCAATATGCGCAACGCTTTAAGGGGTTGGGGTTGGGGTGTTGGGGTTGGGGGGGGGGGGGGGGGGGGGGGGTAGTAACCAGAATGTTCCCCAATTTCAACACTCTTCCTTGTCAAATATCAGTAGAGGAAACGGCTATGGCTGGATATTGTTGGTAGGGTACCAGTTTAAAAAAAAAGATTCTGTATAACAAAAACACATAGGCCAATTCTAAAAGTGTTACATACTTTTGTTAATGCATTAAAAGATATTAAAAGAACAAAGGTTTAAAAAATAAATTAAAAATTACACAAACTATCTAATAGTGTGGCAGAGCACAGCTCTGCTCTTTAGAAATTGGCAGGGATGGGGTTAAATTCCCCTACCTGCCTGGGTTCATTGTGTTCAGGTGGCTGGGGTTGATTTGCTGATTAGTTTAACGATCAATCAGCACCCAGCCACCTGACATAAAAGGAGGCCTCTGCTTCCCATTAAAGAGGGGGAGCTGAGGAAGCAAGATGGGGTTTTGGTTGTTTGGAAAGTTTGAATCCAGTGAAGGCATTGCCCAGCCTGGAAATTGTAAGTTTTGTGTTTTTTTGTCTTTCTGTGTTTAAATTGCTTCGTTTTGGCCCTTGTGCCCTTTCATTTTTGTGTTTATTTATAATAAAATAGTTATTTTTTTGAACTGCAGTTTGTCTCTGGGTCTCTATCCACTTGCCAGCCTGCCACAAATAGGCTATGTCAATTAATTGGATTTGGTGATTATTAAATTATTAAACATATTTTAGTATTCTTTAATTAGTGCCACTGATAAGTCTCTTTCTCATACGATCAAGTCCTATACCTTTTTTTTGACAGCACTTAATTAGATGAATTTGGTCTACTCGTTGGGTAGTTCAAAATGTCAATAACATTTATGGGTATATATTTTTTTGTTTATGAATACTTACCAACCAAACTAATCTAATTTGAAATATTGTCGCAGGATGACCTTCAGAGAATTTTGCCCCAAGTGTGCCAAAAGTATGAAGTAAAGGTTGGCCTACTGGTGTATTTAAGGTTGCCTCTTTCTAATTATTGTCGAGCGCACAGCTGGTGGTAACAACAGGTTTATTTACACAGCTGCCCAGGGGACTAGTTATTTCATTGTTTTTTTTTTTTTTTTTTTTACAAAGCGGTTTAGTATTTGGTTTGGAAAGCAGTAATCATGTTGAGTCATGTGTGGTGCACTGTGGTGGGGTATGGTGCGGGTTGTGGTAGTGTGGGGCAGGACGGTGCGGGTTGTGGTGGTGCAGTGTTTAGTGTGGTATGGTGCGGGGTGTGGTGGTCCGCGGCACTCTGTGATGAGGTGTGCTGCATGGCAGGTCGGTGTGTGGTGGGGTGGTGTGCAGTGCTCTGTTGCAGGGCAGGGCGGTGAGTGATGTGCTATGAAGGGATGCATTGTGGTAGGGATGGCTGTGGGGTGGGGTGGTGTGATCTGCAGGGCAGGTGTGTTGTGCCCTGTGGTAGGGTGTGCTGTAGGGCTGTGCGGGGTGGTGGTGGTGTGCGGTGCTCTGTTGCGGGGCAGGGCGGTTAGTGGTGCGGTGGTGTGCTGTGAAAGGATGCAGTGTGGTGGGGATGGTGGGGTGTGGCGGTGCGGTGGGATCTGCAGGGCAGGTGCTGTGGTAAGCTGTGCGAGGTGGTGCGGTGCGCTGTGGTGGAGTGCAGTACGGGGCTGTGTGGTGGTGTGTGGTCCTCTTTGGTGGAGTGGGCTGAGGGGCTGGGCTTTGCGGTGTGGCAGTGCTCTGTGGTGGGGTGCGGTGCAGGGTGTGGTGGTGTGTGTGTGTGGTGCCCTTTGGGGTGGGCTGGGGTGCAGGGCTGTTCCGTGTGGGGTGTGGTATGGTGCGCTGTGAGGTATGGCAGTGCGGTGCATTTGTTGTTTTTAAAGTGCGGTGCCTTTTTTTTTTTTTTTTTTTAAATTTGTAAATTTGCATTGTCTCTTAAACTGCAGCTTTCTGGTCTCTGAGTCTCATTGCTGACTCTACCCGATCACAGCATGCCTTTCATCCCACTACAAATAGACACATTAAAGGACATTAAAAGCTGTAAGAGCACATGTAAATTATGCAAATATAAATGTGTGGCTGATAGATTGCAGGTGATCGATGAATAGACAGACAACTATAATCCAGCTGCAGTTTGTTTGATATGTGTCCAGTGCCTGATGGCAAAACAAACAGTAAACAATAATAAGTAATACAGCAGAGTGTATTACTTAGTTTATAATTCCCCAGGTTTGTCCTGCAAATAGTCCTGGTTCTTTTTTTATTATATACCCATACAAAACACATACACAAGTCCGTTTCTGCGTTAATTAGTGCTAATGGTGCAAATACAGTTATTGTGATAAGAGTGCAGTGCTGGCCTCTGGCAACAGCTCTGGAACTTGTTAGCTGTCTAGTGATAGCAAACATCAAATAAACAGAACAAACAAACACTCACGATATGGATACGCAAAACATAGATCTATCCGGGTCACTTTTCATAAACCGAAACCAAGGAACAGATAACATTGCTTCGACCCAGATTTATACAGTCAATCATGAAAAGTGATTGCAGCCTCTCCTCCAGTCTGCGGCTGCCACATCATTTCCCTTCCAAGTCAAGGAGTTAATGTACTGAAGCTCTGTCTCTTTTCTACATGACCAACTTTCTTTTAACCCACGGAATGAAGTGTCAGGCCAAGTAGTCCAAGGTACTTTGTTCCTGTTACTCACAGATCAGGAGGGAGATTTACTACCAAGAATCACTGTCTTTCTGTCATCTCTCTCTCATATATATATATATATATATATATATATTAGTGCATATAAAATGTCTACACCCCCTTTAAACAGTTTCATCTTTTGTTGCCTTTTAGCCTGGAATTAAAATGCATCATTTTTTTTTTTTCATTTATGTTCACATCCTACCCCACAACTTCCAAGTGAAAAAAATATTCTAGAAAAGTAACTAAAAATAAAAACTGAAATATCTTAGTTGGATAAGTGTCTACCCTCCTTGTAATTGCAATCCTAAATTAGCTCAGGTGTAACCAATTGCCTTCAAAATCACACACCAAGTTAAGTGGCCTCCACCTGTGTTAAATTGTAATGATTCACATGATTTCAGGATAAATTCAGCAGTTCCTGTGGTTCCCTCTGCTGGATAGTGCAGTTCAAAGCAAAGACTCAACCAAGGCGCTTTCAAAAGAACCCCGGAATAAAGTTGTTGAATGGCACAAATCAGGATGGGTATAAAAAAATATCAAAGGCCTTGAATATCCCTTGGAGCAAGGTCAAGACAATTATTAAGAAGTGGAAGGTGTAAGGCACCACCAAGACCCCACCTAGATCAGGCCATTCCTCCTAACTGGATGATCGAGCAAGAAGGAGACTTATCAGAGAGGCTACCAAGAGGCCAATGGCAACTTTGCAAGAGCTGGAGGCTTTTATGGGGAAGACTGGTCAAAGTGTGCATGTGACAACAATATCCTAAGCACTCCACAAATCTGGCCTGTATGGTAGTGTGGCAACAGAAGCCATTACTCAAGAAAGCCCACCTTGAATCCTGTTTGAAGTATGCAAAAAAACACTTAGGAGATTCTGTAGCCATGTGGCAAGAAGTTTTGTGGTCTGACGAAACTAAAATGGAACTTTTTGGCCCAAATGCAAAGCGTTATGTTTGGCGCAAACCCAACACAGCGCATCACCCAAAGAACACCATCCCTACTGTGAAGCATGGTGATGGCAGCATCATGTTATGGGGATGTTTCTCATTGGCAGGGACTGGGGCACTTGTCAGGACAGAAAGGAAAATGAATGGAGCAAAGTACAGAGAAGTCCTTGAGGAAAACCTGCTGCCCTCTGCAAGAAAGATGAAACTGGGACGGAAGTTCACCTTTCAGCATGACAACGACACAAAGCACGCAGCCAAGACTACATTGGAGTGGTTAAGGAATAAAAAGGTAAATGTCCTTGAGTGGCCCAGTCAGAGTCCCGACCTAAATCCAATCGAAAATGTGTGGCATAGCTTGAAGATTGCTGTCCATCAGAGCTTGAACAGTTTTGTAAAGAAGAATGGTCAAATATTGCCAAATCTTGGTGTGCAAAGTTGGTAGAGATCTATCCCAACAGACTCACAGCTGTAATTGCTGCCAAAGGTGCTTCTACCAAGGATTAACTCAGGGGGGTGGAGACTTATCCAATTATGATCTTTCAGTTTTGTATTTTTAATATATATTTTTTTTCTCAATAAAAACTTTTTTCCCCTTAACAGTGTGGAATATGGTGTGTAGATAAGTGGAAAAAATACTCATTTAAATGCATGAAACTCTGAGGCACTGACACAACAAAATGTGAAAAAAAGTTCAAGGGGGTGTAGACTTTCTATAGGCACTGTGAGTGTGTATAATATATATATATACACACACACACACACGTACCATGGGCCTTTGCAGAGCAATTAAAAAAACTGGATTGACTAATGAACAAAGCAGCCACATTTGTATGAGAATGCCCCCCTCAAACCCATCACTGCCAGTTATTGGCTTCTTTAAGTTGAACGTGGTTAAATTATAGAAGAAAATTGGACTGGCTACTTGTTTTGTGTAAAACTCTAATAGGTTTGTTGCCAAGTTACCTAAGCTCGATGTTACATGTAAATATACCTTAAGTACAGTTTATCAGTCTATAGTCATAGCGCCCCCATATGGCACGGAATAGTCAGGACCAGTGTATCTGGTATATGATAGTGCATCAGATAAATAACTTAGATGTAGCAGCTAAACGTACAACAATGACTAAGATTACATTTACTTTAATGAGTAGGTTCCAAGAACTATTGATGTATAAATATATAAATACGTATACCAGGCAGATAACGGGACCAATAGCAGGTTTATTGCTAGCTTGAAGTGAGTGTTGTAGGTTATACGCCATGGGGCTGATTCACCTGGCAAAGCACTGTCAATCGGGTGTACACCGTAGGATTGATTCACCTGCCATAGCACTGTTAATAGGGTGTACACCATGGGACTGAGTCATCTGCAATAGCACTGCCAATAGGGTGTACACTGTGGGACTGATTCACCTGCCAAAGCACTGTAAATAGGGTGTAGTTTTGTGCACTCCCAGTAGATACACACGTCTCGAATGATATCTGGCACCACACTAGGTTGAAGAAAGCCTTGTCTCGCCTCGGGAATGTCTTTGTGGCCATACATGTCAGTCAAAAAGGGATGCAGCATATTGGTAAATGACATGAAAGAGGGTGATATTACCAAGGAAGTACCACATTACTTGATGGCATAGAGGATACTTTAACTTCTCTTATAAAAGTTGATCATGGTAAATTTGCAGTTTTCCCCATAAGCTTGTTCCAAGTTTATACTATACAGTATTATAGTTTGCCATGGTTGGATATATTGTTTTTTGATGTAATGGTTTAAATATTATTTTTTGGTGTTGTGATCCTTGTGATGAAAGGAGCTATAGAAATGTGAATTTTATCGTATTGTATTGCATTGCACTTCAAGGGGAGTCTTGTTGGAATGCAACAGTATTACGTTCACCGGTGCCTTGTCGAACTGCAGTGAATGAGGGTTTAGAGTGGAAATGTATTGGTGATCATATAAGAGAAACTGTGTTGGTAATGTTAAACCAGTTTACTGAAAGTGACTCGGACATAAGTAGAGTTGTTAAGGTAACTTAGGTTTAAATTGTCTGGCGAGATAAAGCATGTGCAGAAATGTATGGGAAAGGAACATATGGTAAACAATTAACCACAGTGATCTTGTAAAATAGTTAGTGGCTGGTTCTACTTGAATGGAGTAACAGCTGAATAACTCATTTATATTGATAATTAGTAAAATAACAGAAATAAACCGTAGTCACATATGTTCTGAGCCTACTGTGGCATAAATACCAAGCATAAAGGTAACACAGAGAGAGAAGCCTCTAATAACTCCAGAATCATCGTGGATCATCAGTGAATCAGTCTGAGAGCTCGCTCCAGGGGTTCAGGTAATCTGATCAATTGCCTGTCTCTGTTAATACTAGCGGCACGTATTGCATCTAAACAATAAAGTTCAGTGTAGAATGCAATGTGGGGATTTGCAACTAATAAATGGTACATTGTTAAGATTTGAAACATGGTCTGGTCTCATCCTTATAGCATAACAAAGCACTTAATTCCATGTTTACCTTCATTCACAAACCTTACAAGGAAATGACTAAGCAGAGCAACACATTTCAGAGATTAGACTTCATACTGCTCAGTACTTCCTATTCAAATAACAACCTAAGCCTGACCCACTAATGGAGGAAGTTTAATCACACAAAGTTCCCAGGGAGATGGGCTGTCTGCCCTGAGCTCGCTCGCTAAACTGCTAAGGAGAGCTGGCTAAACACTCAGGGCTAATTACAGTTAATTAGGATGAAATGTTCTCCCTTAACCAAGGGACATATGTTACCCACAAATAACATTAACATTTTTGCACAGTGAGGTGCACAAAGCAAGGTTTAAAATGTACTGACATCCAAATGGTCAGTTTCCTCCGCGTGATACTTGAGTTAGTCTCAAATGTATTTTAAGAAAAAAGTTTGAATAAGCACTCAATCTCTTAACAATCTTAAATATTTCACTTTTGTTTTTGTTTTTTTGCATTGGTTATCATGATATTACCAATAATCTGTTTAGTCTGATTATTATACTGAAAAATTATTATCAATATCATATTATTAGTATTATTGCTTCTGAGTCCTTTAAAACTAAAAGGTCTCTAGAGACAGACTGACAGGTAAAATTAGTTTGTGGTTTTTCCATTGCATTAAGAGAATGTTTTTGGCTTGTTTATCCATCCTTGTGGTTTGCTACAGTCTGTCTGCAATGTGAGGCAATCACCTGTCAGCTTGGCTGAGTGAGTTTATACAGTTAAAGAGTAAGTAGCGGGGTTCCAAAAAATCTAGCAGTCCACGTCCTCATGTGCTGCTACAACTGTTTAAATAACATACCTGTCATTTTAATTTTTTCATTGTTAACACCCTGACAAATTGTAAAGTCTGTTTTAAAGCTCTAGCGCACTAGGGTTTGAGATCAGGGGTGTGTCCTCTAAATCACTGCATGAAGAGCAATACAAAATAAAAAAGATGATAACAAGTGCTCTGGCTTTTCTGTTCCGTAACATCACGGATCGCTATTGCTGTGTTACCTGTCCGACACACCTCTGAACCGAGTGCACTACAGCGGACATTTTGAAAAGACCTTTAAAACAGACTTTAAAATTCTAAGTGTAAAAAAGTTGTCAGGGTGTTACACATGGGGACGTGTACTGCTGCGCTTTTCATCACCCTGCTCCTTACTCTTTAAAAGTTTGGACAATAAGGGGGTTGGGAATCGGAAGAATTTCAAGGTTGCGGATCCAAATGCACTAGTATTTCCAATGTTAAACACACGACTATAAAGACCACCTGTCTATTAAGATCGCTTTCAGTCAGTCCATTGAATACCCATTGACTTCTTTCATTTTCTTTATACAGAAAGGACTTTGATCATTGGTTGATAACCCAGTGCACACACATACACAAATGGTCCTTAAAATATTGTTAAAGTTACCTGAATGAAATTCAGCATACCATATAGGAGGCTACATTAAAGTCTGGAGAAATGTGGAAATTCGAGGCAGTTTTCGTGTTCACCTTGTTGTGAGAGGCAGACAATAATAAAAACGGGTTCGATAAAACATGTACAGAACATTTATTGAGAGAAGTTTCAACGTGTAAAAATACAAAAGGTGGAAACGTGGAATTGGCTATTATAAGTCCACAGTATTCGCAAAGCAAGAGTGAAAATATTGTGCAACAAATCTGTTTAGTGCAATAATGGAGGATAGCAGAATGAAGCAGCTACGTCAACAGTGGAATTGTGACTACCTTACAGTGTGATACAGAGCATTCCATGCTTGGGATTGTATATATTTATATAGACATGCTTGTTTTTCACTCTCCTGCGCAAGCGTGGGATAAGCAGTCACACTGCTTGACGTTCAGCACCTCGTGCTGCAGCACAGTCCCATTGGCACACCTCAGAGGAACCACCATGGGCTCTGTGGCTGTGGCTGAACAGCACACACAGTGACTCTCCACGTGATGGTGCTCCAAAGAGTAGATGGACTTGCTGGAACATTTCCCCTGATAGGAAGAGAAGAACTGCTTTGAGCATTTATACACAGTGATGTGCAAATGTATTAGAAATGATTGCTTCTGTAGTTTTAATTGCACATGAAATGAAACCACTCCAACTGAAAATCTTGGAAAATTGTAAAAATGGGCAAACTAATGGTGGGTTAAGGTGCCCTGAATAAACCAGTCCACCAGCATTGTGGAATGGATTGCTGATCTGCTCACCTCACAGTAATGAATGTCCATTTGATTTTCAGACATGCAGTCGTCCATCTTAATATATTTCAGAATCCCAACGGTCTGCTTGCATTCTGGCTCTGCACCTGTAAAAAAGACATAACACTCATTCTTCTGGGACGCAATGCCATGTTCGAAAGTGATACAAGTGGAAAAGTTTTACAGACTTTGCATTGCCAACATTGTATTGTGGTGATTCAAACCCTCATGACGCTTGCTTGTTACTTCTTAACAAACTGTACTGGTGTTCGGTGGCTCTATAAACAAGGGTGGCATTTTCTGACAAGGGGCACATTTTGACAGCTACAGTTACATTTCAAGAGCTTCTTCATTAAAGAAAACTCTGGGAAATATGATCCCTCGCAGGAGTTGAGGTTCATCACCAGATGTGGTGCTCCAATGACTGCCTTAATCATTATGCAGCAAGACACTTAAAAAGCCAACTACTTACATGTTTCACAGCAGGTTTTTCCCAGTTGCACAACCTTACCCTGTTTAAACACAAAAAGAAACAATTGTATTTCTGCGTTACAATCAAACAATATAATCCACTGTCAACCTTACTGCCAGCATCACTAACAGAATTGCTATTCCACTACATTTTAAACAACATTCTGTGCTGGCGAGCTCACCAGCTCCTGAGATCAGGAAGGAGATTAAGCGCCGCTGCTATTCAGCATGGACTTTCGGTTTCACCCAATATCAGCCCTGAGTGCTTTACCCCATCAGCCACACA
The DNA here is from genome assembly GCF_017654505.1 of Polyodon spathula. Taxonomy (NCBI): domain Eukaryota; kingdom Metazoa; phylum Chordata; class Actinopteri; order Acipenseriformes; family Polyodontidae; genus Polyodon; species Polyodon spathula. The sequence continues at coordinate 15,130,487 of NC_054541.1, read as the reverse complement.
TTTGTCTTTATCGAAGGGGGGGCATCTGGTCACTTTAGTCTCCAACATGAAGTCTCCCCTCTCGTTGACTTTACACACAAAAGAAGTGCATCCATCTTCTCGGGTTTCCCCCTCCTGAAAAACAGACGTGGGGGAAGCTTTTAATCTGTGGGTTCCCAAACTGGGGCCAGGGAACCCCTGGGGGGCCACGGGATGGTTCCAGTGGGCCGCAGCACATACAGAAATGTTCTCTCCCTGACCCTGACAGAGCGATGTCCCCCTGTGACAGAAAAACAATGATTTTTGGTTGAGTAAATCTCCCTCCCGACCTGTGAGGGCGCTAAGCAGCGAAAGAGGAAGTCTTTGGACAGGCTGGCCTTACAGTTCTTTCCCCCGGGCCGGGAAGTCGGACAGTCTGGAAGAAGGCAAGACTCTGTTGCAGGAACGTATTGACCTGGAAGGGAAACGACGTAGCAGCTGCAGACAATCGACAGCTGCACTCGTTTACCAAGGGGTCATGCGTGATAGCATAAAGGGGACAGAGACTCGCAAATCTTTTCCTTCGTTTGGTTCAAAGAGATAAGGAACTGGAAGGCCCGGAAGAGATCTCTAATAGAAAGAAAAAGAGTTTGTGAGTGTTTTGTTTGTTTTTGTCGCTCTTAGTAATTGTCTTTTGTTTTTATAAATTCACTAGACGGCTGACACGTCTCTGGAGCTGTTGCCTTGGACCAGCACCACCTGGAACAACACTGCACTACAGTTACTGTTTAAATTGTTATCATCCACCACGAGCACTACAGCACGCACCTGGACTGGTGACCATGTATTGCATTATTGTGGGATGGATAACGTGTATTATTATTTGGTCTGCAAACCATTTATTATCATTTCCTTCCGTGCTTTACGTGGTGTGTATTGCCGGAGGTTTATCGTTTGGTCGCCAGACCAGGAGTTTACAAATAAAAGAACTTGTTTTCCAAAACGGATTACAGTTTCCTTCTGTGTGATTATTTCTGCACTGCATCACCTCTGCACCTGTTTCTAATCAGCAGCCACTTTGCCACACCCCCACAGCTGGGGGATAAATTCATTTACATGAACGCTGCTGCCAGGAGCCTGAGGATATTTCTAATGTAACACTGATGCCAGCTTGTACAAACAGTATGTGCCATAGTACAACAAAAGGGGGTGATTGTAAGGAGAACAAAATAGGCAACTACATTAATACACTTTATAATTATCACATCAAAAACAAATAATAAAGAAATGAATGCCAATGTAGGTTTTGTCGGTAGAAATTCTTGATATCTATTCTTCCACCCCTATCTAAATAAAATAAATCATACCCCTCCTGTTTCCCTTCACAGGCAGGTTCCCTGTATGTTGCATTTGCAGTCAGACACAGCGTATGTAAGTCACACGTAAAGTACACCTCAGTGATATTCATTGCTATTAAATGTATGCAGTGATATGAACTGAAGTGTCATAAAAATAACTATCAAAAGACACTAACACACATCTCATCTTTTTGCTGTGGAGGTTTGACTCTAGTCAGAGAGGCTAGCAGTTCAATTCAACCCTACGAGGCACCGATTCTAGATAACAATCAAATACAGTGTCTATCCGCTAAGCCGAAGTTCAGAATATTATAGTATAACACAGTGTATCAAGCAGTCTTTATCAAAAAAACAAACAAACATTTCAGTTAAAGGATTTGTTTGTGACAGAAGTATTGGCACCCCTGCATTAGTGTTTCATGTGGCCTCCTTTTGCTTTTATTACAGCTTTCAGATGTTGATGATAATTCTTAACCAGTATGTAACATCTTAGTGGTGAAATCTGGGCCCATTCTGTCTTGTATAATTCCTTCAGCTCAGACAGATCGGTGCACAATGCTAGGCTACAGCTTTTTTCAAATCAGTCCAAAGCATTGCTGTTGAACTGAGATCTGATGATTATGAAAGCCATTCCAGAACTTTTATCATTGTTTTCTTTAAGAATTCTACATGTTTTCTTGAGTGATCTTATATTAAGCATGGGGTACGATTGTATCTTTGTATTCTGGATTACACTGATACAGTAGGAGTTCATAATTTAGATAGTATTAAAATTATTTAGTTAAAATGTCTGTAATCCCATTAGTTATGTCCATTAGAATAACCAAGTCCAAATGTAAAGGCACTCGACAGGTTGTCTTGAATAAAGATCGGACAGCAGGAACTCCTCTTTCTTCCATTCAGAGCAATGGAAAGAAATCTGATACTGTAGATGATCAGAAGACAGAAAGATACACACCTGGAGGTGAACAGCTGTTCCATCTTTAAGTGAGAAAGAGCAAGTGGTTGCTATACATTTCCCACAGCACGACCCGTTCACCTTCTCCAGCCGATACCCCTGCATAAAAAAGACAAGCCATGGAAATGTGTTCTCATTGTGCACAATTGTTATCTCAACAATGAACCAACAGCATGGAATGCACTCGATCGCCTGCTGCATGCTTGAAAATGTACCTGTAAAGCAATAAAACCCCTCATAAAAGTTTCTCGTAGTAAAATCCCAGTAAAGTGTAAATATATCGGTGATTACTGAGCGGAAATTGAAACTCTCACACCCAGAGGTTTTCATGCAGATAGGTATATAGAGGATAGCCATGTGTATCTGTTATTCAACTCCAATCCCTTTAATTCCCTGGTAACCCCAGCACAGTGGCATACCTCCTGACACGGGGAGCAGGTCATTTTCCCACACAACAGCTGATACCTCTTGATAACGCCCATCTCCACACTGCACTGGCACCGAGTGCATTCATCGATCAAGAACATCTCTCCTGACTGAACACAGAACAAAGGCATTAATGGGGTTGTGACAGAAATACAATGGTTCTTGGTTGTAAATCTCCCTCCTGACCTGTGAGGGAGCTAAGCAGCAAGAACAGAGTTCCTTGGACGGTCTGGCCTGACAGTTCTTCGCAGGGTTCAAGGGAAGTTGGCCAGCTAGGAAGGGGGCGTGTTGCAATAACACATTGACCCGGAAGGGAAACAACGTGGCAGCCGCCGATTGGAGAGGCGGTTGCACTCGTTTACCAAGGGGTCATGTGTGACTGCATAAAAGGGGACGGAGAATCATAATCTGTTCCTTCGTATTTGGTTTTGTGTATTAAACTGAGAAGGACTGTGAGAGACACCGTAATCAGTGAACACAGTATTGTGACTGTTTTGTTTGTTTGTCTGTGTGTAATTTGTCTTGTTTGTAAATCACTAGATGCCTAACATGATTTCTGAGCTGTTGCCAAGGGCCACCACTAAGCCGGAACAGCACTGCACTACTGTCACAAAATTAAACTGCATCACCCACCACGAGCACTACTGCACACGCCCAGGACTGGTGACCGTGTTCAGTATTATTGTGGGATGGATACGTGTTGTTTATTATTTATTGTTTGGGTCTGCAAGCCTGTTATTGTTTACCTTGTGCAGTACACATTGCTGTGTATTGCCGAGGGATTATTGTTACTGGTCACCAGACCTGGGTACAAATAAAAATCACTTTCCAAACCAGATTACAAGGCTCTGTATGTTCATTACTGCACTGCATCACTCCTGCACCTGTTTCCACTCAGCCACATTGCCACAGGGGTAAAAAAAAAAAAAAGGGATATAAAAAAACTGTTCATATTTCCAATGTATTAAAATACCAGCTTTATAAGCACTTCCTGTCATGTTTAACAGAAAAGAAAAAAAAAAATTTTCATTGTTTATAGAGCTTGCTGAAGACATTAATAACCTCCCGCTGCTGCAACATGCAGTTACGTCAGACTAAAACATTTTACATTCCCCAAACCAACAGAGAAAGAAAAAAACAAAAGCTATACAATATAAAGCTTTGTTCATATTCGTAAACGTTGCAGCTTGCATTTAAAAGTAGCCCTAATTAAGTCTTGCTCAGCCTTCGTTTTGTAACATAGACGTCAGATCTTTATTTGTCTGATCCCTGTTCCCCTGCTATTTTTGTGCAAGTGAAATATGTTGGTGAGATGTATTATAAGCTAATAATAATGCCAAGCAGTTAACCCTTTACAGCAAATTAACAGATGAATCTGGGTTATAACAGAGTAATAGAGGAAGTGTCTTACCCCAATGACGGTATTATTCATGACACAACCATCCACAGGAGCTAAAAGTGAGAGCAGACGCACAATAAGAAACTACACTGAAGCTACCCTACTGTTTATACAACTGAAGTTGCAATTCTGCATCGACTTCTTCACTGTGCACAATACTTGCTGCCTTCACAATAAGGTAATAATTACAAGGAAAAAATATATTTCGCATCCAGTTCCAATCAGTACCAATACCCCAAACCAACCACTGATCCTGGTTTGCAGTGCTTTCACTGATTTGTACTGTATGTTGAGTCAATGAATGTTAAACTAAGAAGCAAGAAGTGCTGTTAACAAAGAAACATTTTTCTCAAGATAAGGAATTGATAAAGTGGGGTGCTTTTGGCCTTGTGCATGCTTTCTGTGTCTGGAACCACATTGTAACTCGTGCCAAGAAATTGATAAGTGTTTAGATATTGTTAGGGAAACACATTGCAAGCAGAGTTCACAAAGTTCAGCTTCACACAAATTTGACCACATTTCTATATATTTTAACACCCCCCCCCCCCCCCCCCCCTTTTTTTTTTTAGCCCAATTCGAATATGTCACCAAAAGAAGTATCTTGATGCTATCAAGCCTGAGGAGGCTCTGCTAGGCTTGTTGGAGCTGGCCAGTAGAGGGTTTATTTTTGTTATCTTACTAATTATCAATAGATTATAGCCCTTCGGCTGTTACTCCATTCAAGTACAGGTGACCACTAACCAATCTCTTTTACTGTGGGAAAGTATTTCCCATATTTAATTCCATACATTCCTGCACATGCTTTGTCTCTGCTCATTTTAACCCTTTTTGTTTCACTCTCATATGACTGCACTACATTTTCATCCTCCCTGGAGGCCCTGCCTGCCTCCAGGTTCGAGTGCTGTGAACTGTACCGCAGTGGCAGGAGGGACAGCAGTCTCCGAAGGTGTTGCACTGCAGTGCAGTCCCGGGGGGGCAGTGGGGTGTGTCCAGCTGGGAGCAGGACAGGTTCTGCTGGTTTATAAACACTTCCTCGTTCACCTGCACGCACTCGTTGATCACACAGGGGTTCTCAGCAGAGTGCCACCGCTCACCCACCTGCACACATAATACATCGAATTTCTATTGAAAAATGTGTCATTTCTTTTCCCACAGCATATTAGCAAAGGAATCCTACCTCATTCCGACCCTCAGGGTCCCTCAGTGAAAGCAACATTAGAAAAACTGACTACATGTATTTGAAGAGGGGACAGTTAGCTTTTCATGGTGCCTAGATATTTATGAAGCAATGACCGCTCAGCGGTATGTGTGAAGTACTGTTCAATCCTCAGTTGTTGGGTTAATGTTTTTATTTTGTAATATAAAATTGATAATCTTGCTAAGAGGTTAGAGGTAAGAACCCTGGTCCGTACTTCTTTAATTGAGAAGCAAAAAGAACAAAAATGTTTCTATAAAACGCAAAGCAAGTACAAAAAAATGAATGTCTGTATCTTTTATTCTGAAAGAGAATATGAAAACAAAATTAAACACAAGCTTACACGTCGTAGACGGCCCCCACTGTCCATGTCACCCAGCGGCCCCCCAACAAAGTGTTCCTGACAGGCGGATTTCTGACACTTTCCACAGCACCCGCCGTCCTTTGTGGTGTAACTAGTCCCCTATAAAAGAAACAAACGACACTGAACATTATATACCCTGTTCACACTACCTACAATCCTGTGTACGAAACGTGCTCTCATTGAATAGCTGATACTTTACAGCAGACCACGCTAAACTGACACACTTACCACCGGGCAGATCTCATTGCACACTTTCTCTGTGCAGTCAACAATGTGGAGCGCTGTGACCTTGTCTTGCTTGCCAGTGCAGATGCAAGTCTTGCAGGCTTCTTCCCAGACACTTCCAACTTGATACACAACTTCATGATGGACACACACCTACAGGAGTTTCACAGAGAAAGCATGAGAAGAGAGGGCAATGAAACTCAGGTAAGGAGGACTGTTTGCTTGTATACAGCAAGCGCTAGTCCGCTACTAAGGCTGGTGCAAAATACTTACAATCTGCTATTTGCAGCACTGTTACCGATAGAAGAAACCTGATGGTCTGCCCCTAGCTGCTTGCTGCTGCAGCCTAATGGATACAAATCTGGCCTCTGATCCCTGCGGTACTAAGATTGATCCCTGCTCTCTGAATTCTTAAAAAAAAACATTAATTACAAAAAGGAATTACTCACACTATATAAAACTGATAACCATTCTACTAGTTGCACAGATCTGAAGCCTGGTTAATAGGATCCCTTTTGCCTCCAAAACCAAAACCAGCCAATGCAACGCTCCCTTGGGAATCCTCAGCAACGACTAGTGACTTTGCACAGCCAGGACCCCCCTGCACACCACATGGCCATGCCTTTACCAGGTGAGCCAATCTGGGACCCCCAACGACCGTTCTGATACACAGCCTTGGAAGCGTGTTTAGGCATCACTTACATTGTCAGGAAGGCAGCTGACCACAGTGCAGCCGCAGTCGTTGGTCACAGACGTGGAGAGGTATCCTGGTGGGCAGGTCACTGTGGAGTTGACACAGTTGCAGGTACAATCGTATCGATCACAACACTGAGTCTCCCTAGCGCTGAGTTTGCGGTGGGAGGGGCAGCTCGGTCTGGGCTCCAGCTTACAGGCTTCTTTCTTGCAGGCTTGATGGATACAAACACAGGTTCAGGGTAGTGTTGTGCATCACTGGAAAGAACAAGGGGCTATGAGATGAGATCGGAAATTTGTCTCTCTTAAGCGACAGACAAAAATGAAATAGTTACCATGGAAGTTGTTTCACCTTTAATTTGGAGAAATGAAGTTGTCTATTAGCACAATGTTATTTCGGCCGTATGTGTCTACCCCTTTGCTATATTTGTTCTACTTTGCTAAATTTTGTAATGCGAGTGCCATCTTTAAACAATGCTCATAATGAAAATTGAAGTTGTTACAGATGGAACTCATTTTTTAAAAAATGGGTGTGAAGTAAGGAGACCTTAAAATTGTTAAAATTGCACAAGTGAGCTTACATAGCATTTGATATGTGGCCACTGATAATTTCTGCAAACATACTCTGTGGTGGTTCGATTCAGAAAGCTGACCACCACGCAGACAGATGAAGGTACCTGCTCATGTCCACTCACCGCACTCATATGCAGGTTTACATTCCCCTGGGTTGGTCAGCACAGCATGCATTCCGTCTGCGCATTTGGGCACCGGAGGCAGGTCACAGCTCAACACGTCACACACTGCAGAGAAAGGAGGAGGAAAAGCAGGTTACTTTAACAGGAAACTAACCGTCTCATCATCTCTGTATCACAGAAAATAGCCCCTCCCCTGATTCTACTTTCCTGTAATATCCTAAATATGCTGTTAAAAGTTTACATTGTACCCTATGGGACATATATTCTACTTTTTAAAAATGAGAAAAAAATAGCTGCTGTTATAAAACGACAAACAAAACCACTTTAAGATATTTAAGAGAACTTGGGATGTATTACTTAGTTGTTCTAGTTTTGTAAAATTAACAGGTGTTTCAGCTCTTTCGAAACAACAGTTCATTAAAGACTTTTTAAAATATCTTAAACTACATTGTCAGATCATGTTGAAAATATTGTCGTTGTCTGTGTTTCATTTACAAATATCCCATCAGTGAGATGAGATGGGGTTAAACGCTCTATAACCAGGAATGCAGACGAGCCCAGCTCTTTTGCATAGTGGTTAAGGTGCTCGCTTGCAGTGTGCAGGGTCGCCAGTTCACCCCCTCAGCCCTGTTACATAAGCGCAAAAATTGAGCTGTCACATTAGACCCAGCACGTACCACACTCATACTCCTGGCAGCACTGTTCTGAGCCCCTCTTCAAGGTGAGCACCTCACACGCACCACACACCGGAGCTGGGAATACAAATACACACAGCATCAGAGAAAGAGGAGGTGGAAAAAAGCAACACAGCAACATAGACCCTTCACAGGCAAACTAAGAGCTATGAGTTTCATGAAAAAGCGAGTTAAATGGCTATAGATTCACAATGCATACTGTATGGAAAGAATCTCTACCTAGCAGCTGATTAGTCAGTACTGACATTCGCACCAGTCCTGTACTCACCTCTGCTACAGAGCTCACTCTGTAATTGAATAGGAAGGCAGTCCTCTTTGAAATGTATGGTTCGTGCCCAGCCCTTGCCTTCCCATTCAATTCAATGGACTACAAATACCATTAACAATGACAGTGTGTACTATATCTATGTACAAGGCTCCTCCATATACTCTCATCAAGCCATACATTATGATACCTACTTGTGCTAAAGAATGTCCTCACCACTTTCCATCACAATTGGGTTAGCGTTTCTCTAGATATATTTAAAACTCTAAAGCGTGACTCCCATACATACAAGCATCTCCATTATACACCTATAAGCATCCCTATAAGTGACGGATACAGCCTGTGAGTGCAGTGTATGAGAAATCAAGGACAGCCAGTTAAAGGGAGAAGTATTCTGCTCCCATATTCACCTCTGGTGTTGGAGCATGGCCGTGCAGTGCAGTTGATTTTCCTGTTGTCCAGGCACATGCAGATCTGACAAGGATTGTGGGCTGGAATCCAGGAGTCCAGATGCTGAAGGAAACAAGGCATGTGAATGCATAATAAGGCTATAATTCTAACAAGGGCTTCTGTTATGTTGTGTTCAAGTACTGGTGGTAGCATTCATTTTTTTTAAATTGAGCTGAGCAGTTTTATCACCAGTCTTATTACACACAGGCATTCTTATTATATATGGATCTCATGCCATCACCCAATCCTATAATACACGGGTCTTGTACCACCACTGTGCAAGACAGGAAAACCAATTATCATTCACCATGTTTACTATTACCACCACTGTGAAGAAGACTAAGAATATGCAAATTATTACTAATCCTCATCATCATTGGCTGCCCAATCAAATTATTTGAAATACAACTACTAATACTAATAGTGATAGTAATAGTGTACCCTGTGGGCCACTCTGTTCTCATCAAGGCACTGTGAGCAGGTTTCCTCCTTGACGCACTCTCCGTTGTTTAACACTTTGCCCGGCGGACAGAAGCAGCCCTCAGTGGGCGTGTCCATGCACAGGGTACTGTTGAAAGGGCCGGCACACTGCTGGATACAGCCAGTTTTACAGCTGTCAAACACCATGGAGCCAGGGCACTGTTGGGCTGCAGAGACAAGACACAAGCATAGCTACACACTGACCAGATTAACAAAACAGAGGCATAACACACTGACCAGATTAACAACACAGAGGCATAACTACACACTGACCAGATTAACAACACGGAGGCATAGCTACACACTGACCAGAATAAACCCCCCCCCAACACCATAAGGACTTGCTGCTCACCACAGAAGCCTGCGGATCTCCAGTTGATGCAGACTCCCTGCAGCCGGCACAGGTGACTGTAGGTAGCCACGATCTGACAGAGGTCCTGCCCACGGCAGCTGGTCTCCTGACACAGGGCGATGTAGGGCGCAGGGGGAACGGCAGCGTGGCACAGCTGGAACATGCTGGAGCGCAGGATCAGGCACTGGTCGCTGGCCGGCTGGGTGCAGGTTAGGCTGTCCATGGGCTCACAGCTCGGGCCACTTGGGTCCTCGATGGTCCACTCCTTGATGAACACATGGCTCGCCAGAGTCACAGAGCCGTCCTTCAGAGCAAAGTCATTGATCTCGTTCTGGTCACAAAAACCTACAAAAAGAGCACCACTGTTTATCAAAGGGCATTAGATAACAAAATAGTTCAAGTAAATCTTCATAGATAAATCTTAAATCTTCATCTTAATAGTCATAGGTCTTCTTATATGAAAGATGCACATACTATGGTAAACTTGTATTTCATGCCATTTTATTTAGTTTTTTGTTGCAATTAATGAATAAAAACAATTGCTTTTGTCTGAAGTGTTCTTCTGGAATAACACAGATGTCAGTCATAGGAAAAGCAGTGACTGGTAATCAAGAAGAAAAGACAATGTGTGCGGACTGTGACTGTCTCTCCTTCTCTAGGTCAAATAACTGCTTTTCCCATCACTCACATTTTGTTTTAAACTTCTAACATCAGCACAAGATTGAAAAGTACATAATTTGACAAAAGATCACTTTTATTAATCGCTTAAAAAAAAATTATATATAGTTTTTACTCAAAAGAACCACCTTTTGGGTTCTCTGGTATAACACACCTTTGTGAAGGGAAAGTGTGTTTGAAAACAAACAGTGGTGTACTTCTAGGCTTCTGATACCATAGAAACTACACTCAGTAATTTCTATTTAAATCCATAATGTGTGTTGTGATGACATTTACTACATAGTTAGTAATGTAATGATCTATACCTCTACATATATACAGTGCCTATAGAAAGTCTACACCCCCTTTCTACATTTTCACCTTTTGTTGCCTTATAGCCTGGAATTAAAATGCATTATTTTTTGTTTTTTTTCATTTAGCTACACATCCTACCCCACAACTCCCAAGTCAAAAAAATATTCTAGAAATTTGTAGAAAATTAATTAAAAATAAAAACTGCAATAGCTTGGTTGGATAAGTGTCTACCCCCCTTGTAATAGCAATCCTAAATTAGCTCAGGTGTAACCAATCGCCTTCAAAATCACACACTAAGTTAAGTGGCCTCCACCTGTGTTAAATTGTAGTGATTCACATGATTTCAGGATAAATTCAGCAGTTCCTGTAGGTTCTCTGCTGGGTAGTGCATTTCAAAGCAAAGAATCAACTATGAGCACCAAGGCGCTTTCAAAAGAACTCCGGGACAAAGTTGTTGAAAGGCACAGATCAGGGGATGGGTATAAAAAAATATCAAAGGCCTTGAATATCCCTTGGAGCACGGTCAAGATGATTATTAAGAAGTGGAAGGTGTACGGCACCACCAAGACCCTGCCTAGATCAGGCCGTCCCTCCAAACTGGATGACCGAGCAAGAAGGAGACCAATCAGGGAGGCCACCAAGAGGCCAATGGCAACTTTGCAAGAGCTACAGGCTTTTATGGCCAAGACTGGTCAAAGTGTGCATGTGACAACAATATCCCACGCACTCCACAAATCTGGCCTGTATGGTAGGGTGGCAAGAAGGAAGCCATTACTCAGGAAAGCCCACCTTGAATCCCGTTTGAAGTATGCAAAAAAACTCTCTGGAGATTCTGTAGCCATTGCAAAAAGTTTTGTGGTCTGACGAAACTAAAATGGAAGTTTTTGGCCTAAATGCAAAGCATTATGTTTGGTGCAAACCCAACACAACACATCACCCAAAGAACACCATCCCTACTGTGAAGCATCGTGGTGGCAGCATCATGTTATGGGGATGTTTCTCATTGGCAGGGGCACTTGTCAGGATAAAAGGGAAAATGAATGGAGCAAAGTACAGAGAAGTCCTTGAGGAAAACCTGCTGCCCTCTGCAAGAAAGCTGAAACTGGGACCGAAGTTCACCTTTCAGCATGACCATGACCCAAAGCACACAGCCAAAGCTACACTGGAGTGGCTAAGGAACAAAAAGATAAATGTCTTTGAGTGGCCCAGTCAGAACACCGACCTAAATCCAATCGAAAATTTGTGGCATGACTTGAAGATTGCTGTCCATCAACGCTCCCCAAGGAACTTGACAGAGCTTGAACAGTTTTGTAAAGAAGAATGGTCAAATATTGTCAAATCTAGGTGTGCAAAGTTGGTAGATACCTATCCCAACAGACTCACGGCTGTAATTGCTGCCAAAGATGCTTCCACCAAGTATTAACTCAGGGGGGTAGAGACTTATCCAATTATGACCTTTCAGTTTTGTATTTTTAATACATAATTTTTTTCTCAATAAAAACTTTTTTTCCCCTTAACAGTGTGGAGTATGGTGTGTAGATAAGTGGAAAAAAATCCTCATTTAAATACATGAAACTCTGAGGGGGTGTAGACTTTCTATAGGCACTGTATTTATTTCAGTTGTGGACAAATGAAGTCACGACAACATACTGAGATAAAACTCCTATTTAGTGTGGACGCATTTCTGTTTCATTATTTCCGGCTCTCATATATATATATTTATATCTATATATGATGCACTCACCGCACAGGCCAGACGTCTTGGCTGTGCGCAGCATGGGTGTGAGCTGCACTGTGAACTCGTTGTTGCCGGGGGTGAAGGTCAACACGTAGCCCAGGCTGGGAATCTTCACCTCGTGCATCAGAGCTCCATACAGCATCACCTCAACACCCCCCGAGATGAAGGGAGCAGGGGTCTCCACGCCATTCAGTGTGACCTGAAACACACACAGGTATAGACCACAGTGTGGGGAATGAGTCGGCGCTGCACAGAAGGGTTAGGTTCACTGAATAATTTACTCTCCAGTTTAGACACTATGTGAGTAAAATGTATTTTGGGTGAGTAAAATGTAACATTGCCTTGAAGTCCTGAGTACTTATTTTAAATGTATGGGGTATGCATTAACTACAGCCTTACTACATTTTAATTGTAATGTTACTTAGTTAGAACTATCACAAAAACTGGATCTTACAATAAAAACAATTATTCTTATTTGCTTCATTAACCACAAACGATATAGCTGCGAAACAAACAAACACGGAAACCAAACTTGTTTATTTATTCCAACGCTGCAGATGGAATATACTAAACAAAAGGCCATACTATATAATTGCTAAGAAACGATAATGCTTTATTCCTAATTGAGCAATATAAAGCATCCCGACTCTCTCCAAACACAGAATATTGTATTTACGATATAGATTTCCAAAAATTCGGTTGACAGACAGTTAACTTGATAGGTTAGGTCGAGGGGCACTGAGATGGCACCGAGAAATACAGAATGCAAAATCCAGACTCCAGTTGATTGTTCACCAGTCCCAAACACACATTGCAAATGAGTGGGTTCATCAGACTTAGTGGTCACATGCTTCTGGCAACAGCCACCACATGCAGTAAATTAAGAATTGATTATTGAGACTATGGGGTGCCTTGTGTAAAAAACAACGTTAATATTTTATCATGTCTTTTTCCCGGATTTAGAGTAAATCTTGTGTTTTTTTCCCAGATTTAACTTAAATCTTGTATTTTTTCCCCAGATTTATAAATGTTGTGAAAATAAATAAATATTTTTTAAATGTGTACATTCAGATATAATGTATAAATCTGAATATACAACTAAATCTTAAATCTCTTAGCAAGATTTAACATTTAGCTAAATATTTAACTGGCCAGCTAAATCTGGAGTTTGTATGCAAATGAGCTCTGCCCGCTTTGTGCTTTCACATGATTTGATTGGCTCTTGTAATGCTGAAATGTCTATATTCCCCGATTAGCATTACAAGAGCCAATCAAATAGCTTGAAATCACAAAGCAGCCGGAGCTTATTTGCATACAAACTCCAGATTTAGCTGGCCAGTTAAATATTTAGCTAAATGATAAATCTTGCTAAGAGATTTAAGATTTAGTTGTATATTCAGATTTATACATTATATCTGAATGTACACATTTAAAAAATATTTATTTATTTTCACAACATTTATAAATCTGGGGGAAACATACAAGATTTAAGTTAAATCTTTGGGAAAAAATACAAGATTTAAGCTAAATCTGGAAAAAAGACATTCTTTTTTTATTTATTTTTTTTACACATGGCACCCCAGGGAACCAACAAAGTACGAGAAGCTTCCTAACATCCAAACTCAAGCTGTGCAGCGAAATTGCTACGAGTTTTCGTTACGTATTAAATTTCAATATCATAAGGAATTCTTATTTTTTGAATGCATAAAACACACAGTACACAGCTTATTTGGGACGCTGAATGTGCCTGATAGTAATGTGTCAAAGTGTGTGGTAACGGAAAATCTACTGCAGTGATGCTGCGAGTCTTTTAATTATAAATCAATACCTTCTACTTCCAGCAGAGTGTGCCAGAGAACTTTTGCAGAGTTGCAGCTGAGCTATATATGCATCTGTGCGTTCACAAAGTAATTTCTACAGTACCGCATACTGTTGCCATTTTGTAAGCACTGATTGGCCTAATACTTCCCTTTTCGGCTATTGTATTAATCCATTAAGTACCAAATATTTTTTGAAACCTGGAGACCTAGTTTGAGGCAGCATTGCTGTATCAAACCCGACGTCTCCCCTCGTGTGCCATGCAGTGGCCTGAAGGCTAGACTCCTGAAACCTTTCTCTCTATGGCTCAGAACTTTCTCCTGAAAATTCTGAGCCACAGAGAGTCTTCGTGTTCCCTAAGCTTTAGGTAAAGGACGCATGTACCTTCATGTCATCCCGCAGCGTGATGGAGGTGCCAGCGTACTTCACGTCTATAGATTTCATGCAGCTCTGCTTGGGGTCCGCTGGGCATGGCACATTGTGCAGGATGATGTCATTGCCGTGCGCCACGTCATGCAGGAGCGTGTAGGAGCAGGATCCCGTCAGCTTGAAGGCAAGACCGTCAAAGGTAACAATGTGGCTGGTGGAGCTCCCCATACACATGCCTGTGTGAAATTAATGAACGATTGTGCATTTAAGTAGCTGTTACTTAGTAAATACATGTGTTATACATAGTTACAATGAACGTATTGTATTATTTGTTTTGCGTGCTATAACCCTAACCCTAACCTTATACAACTGTGTGCTTACGTATCTCTTGCAAAAAGACTTACATATAGTTACAATGTACCTAATGTATTAACTAAGGAACTACTATGTAAATACACAGTAATTAGAGACACTTAATGTAAAGTATTTCTATTACTCGGTGGCTACCTCTAAGTCGAAAGTATATTTCTCATGCACTCTTTGCTGTGTTAAGTCGGCAAATGAGTCTTTGTATGAAAATACACACCTCAACGTATTATAAGTAGAACAATGTCAAAGGTTACATTTAGGACTACTTTGATGAGCAGGTTCGGAGATCTATCGAAGTGTAAATGTTTCTGCTCCTAGATTGAATGTACAATGTTGTTTTCAACAATGTGAATTAACTGCTCTCTGTTGCTGGTCTTCTTGCCAGGACCCCCTTGTAAACGTGGCCACGGTCTCAATGGGTTTATTCCTGGTCAAAGAATGAATGAATGACTAAACCAGTGATAATGCTGCTCTTGAGCTATTAAAGGAAGTGCAGCTCTGCATGGCACTGACAGCACCCCGGGGGCATCAGTACTCACAAGGACAGGCCCAGCGGCAGCCACAGGTCTCCTGGATCTTCATGCTGGGCAGGTTGTTCCTGCAGGCTGGCTTCTGCATCTTCTCACAGTTCACCTTGTGGCTCTGGATGGAGATGGCCCCATTGGGGTGGCATAGGAGGCTGTGGCACTGGTCAGACAGAGTCCAAGTTTCACCGGGCTGGAACACATGACAACAATAAGGTCAAAGTCATCAGGGAAGGTATTTTTACCACCATTAGACATCATCAGCCACAAACAGAAGAAATTCTTCCCCAGCTGTATTAACGGGCAGGCCTATTACATATTTCGGCACCCATTTTTTTTTATTTATGGGGCCCTAAAACGTGTATGTGTATATATATATATATATATATATATATATATATATATATATATATATATATATATATATATATACACCTGTGACAGAAATACAATGATTCTTGGTTGTAAATCTCCCTCCCGACCTGTAAGGGCGCTAAGCAGCGAAAACAGAGTTCTGTGGACTGGCTGGTCTGACAGTTCTTTCTTTCCCAGGGTCGGGAAGTCGGCCAGTCTGGAAGAAGGTGAGACTTTGGAAGAACACTTTGAACCGGAAGGGAAACGACGTGGCAGACGCAGATTGGAGGTGGTTGCACTTGTTTACCAAGGTGTGACAGTGTGTGACAGCATAAAAAAGGGGACGGAGAATCATAATCTGTTCTGTTTCTGTTGCTTTGGTTTATTGTGAGTAAGAAACGAGAAGGACAGTGAAAACCAGAAACAGTTTCTGTAGTCGTGAGTGTTGTTTTTGTTTGTAATTGTCTCATCTTGTACGTTATCAGACAGTTAACACAGTTCTGGAGTTGTCACCAGGGGCCGGCACGAAACCAGACAACACTGCACCTTTGTCACAAATATAAACTGTATCACCCACCATGAGCACTACTGCATGAACCCAGGACTGGTGACCGTGTTTGTATTATCGTTATTTATTTGGGACTGTCTGTTGTTGTGTTATATACCCTGTGCTGTACACATTGATGTATACTGCCGGCGAATTATTGTTTGGTCTCCAGACTTGGAATCAAGAAATGAAATCATTTCCAAACCAGATTATAATTATCTGTCTGCTTCTTTCATGCACTGCATCCCTCCTGCCCCTGTATACAATCAACCATTTTGCCACAATCCCTCACTATAAGTGCAGGAAATACATGTCAGAATTTTACATTTTTATTTAAAATGGCTTGAAGTGCTCCCGAGTGGCGCATCCAGTAAAGGCACTCTGCCCGGATTGAAGGCGGCGCACAACTGGCCAAGCGCTGCCTGGGCTAGGTAGAGGTTAGGTCTGCTGGGAAGTCCATGGCTCACTGCGCACCAGCGATCCCTGTGGCTGGCCGGGCTGTGTGCAATTCATAACTGCGTGGTCCTCCAAAGCTGTAGTTCTGTAAGGCTTCACGGCAGACTTGCAGAGTGAAAGAAAGCAGATGACTGATGGCACACGTTTCGGAGGACAGGAGTGCTCTTCTTCGTCTCTCCTGAGTTAGTGAGGGGGTTGCAGTGGTGAGCAGGGTTGAATAATTGGGCATTACAAATTGGGAGAAAATCAGGGGTAAAATAACGGCTGATTCCAAATTAAAAAAATAAATAAATGGCTTGAGCCTTTTTGGCACGTGACCTGATGGTTTTTAGATGAATGCCAATGCACTTCAGCCACAAAATGATATTAAATCTGGGTTCTGGCTGGAATGACCCTGGAAGAAGAGTCTATACTATAGTTCTGATGTTTGTTAGATTTGTATCATAAAAATCACATTTCTCCTCTCTGAAGTTTGTCTTCAAATAAAGCCCCCATCTTAATCTTAATCTCCATGGTCCTGGAAAGCCGCAGGGTCTTCTGGTTTTCTTTCCACCAGAAGTTCTCAATTACTTAATTATGTTCTTAATTGGTCAACACTAACTTGTTTTCCAGGTCTTTCACCATTGAGGATTTAAAGATACCCAGAAACCCTGCAGAACTGTGGCTCTCCAGGACCAGGGTTTGCCACCCCTGAATTGAGACAAGGGCTTTAGTTGAAGCCAATCTTCAGTGGAAGAGCTGACAAGAAACCACTGCTGATGGAAATGCAACATATTGGGGTACTGGTTGACTGTACAGTGGCATGTTCAGAGAGCGTATTACCTTCCTTTCATTTCCTTCATCATCCACACACACCCCAGGGGGTTTGACTGTAAGAGAAAAGAAAAACAATGATCAACACAGACATCTATCAACCACCCCAAACAGCGTGATATAATATGGTAAGAACAATGCATATTATATATAAATACCATAAAACTGCAAATACTCACCGGTCTCTAATACTTGCTGGTCTCTAATAAGCAGAGGGGCTGCTGGGAAATATGGTAAATAGACGCTGGGTCTGTTTTAAACGCTGTGTTATGAATAATAATATAATGCACGTCATACTGAATGCTCCAGCCGATACACACACATATAGCTGTACAGAGAGTTTACCAATCTCTTTTTCAACAGCGATGAAAAGACTGTGAGGCTCAGGATGAATGATAAGAAAAATACATTTTATTTATTTTAAGGTACACATAATGCAATTTATGACGTTATTCATTTTAAAACCAATTGTGAAGCTTTTTTGAGCGTGCTGAAAGTAAGTAAAATACAAACTTGTTTTCTGATATTAACAAGGTTGCCTTTTAGTGTATTTGTAAGTGTTTTTTTTTTGTTGTTGTTTTTTTTTTATATTAACAATATTTCGTGCATTTGAGTCTTGTAATGTATATTCGGATTTTGCTCCTTCTCCAGCGTTCTTATTTATCAATGTACACATTATAAAAACAAATTAGTCACTTTTGCTATGATTTTGTGTTAAAACTGGTAGTTTGAAGCATTTTTGAGTGTCTTGTGGGCCAACAGTATGAACTTATTATTCATATTAAAACAGTACTTCATGCGGTTGTTTTGCAATGAAGATTCGTTGCTGGTTAATTTTTGTTAATTGTCCATGCTTTCCAATGAACACGTTTTGAGGGTGAACAATAAATATGTGTTAATAAAGATGACACGTATTGCTTTTAGTAATTTAAAACCATGTTTTTTTTTTTTGTTTTGTTTTGTTTTTTCTGCTGCAAGCCTACCTTGACACACACTTGTGTTCCGATATTTACAGGGCTGTGGATTGTACTGTTTTTATTATTATTATTACAATACAAACTGTTATTACCCACTGACACAACCTTTAATGATGTTGCTGGCATGTTGTAATTTACTTCTTTAGTTTCTATAATGCTGTGTTCAGGCAGCTTTTTCATGATTGCATATGAAGTATTTGCAGATGTTAGTGATCTTACATAATAAACGCAGAGTCTCAAATAGTTGCCAGTCTCCAATAGGCGCCGGGCCTACTGGTTTTTCTACTGTTTGCCCCCTGTCTGATTTTCTACATTTTTTCATATTTCTGTCACTAAATGTTACCTCTTAAGAAAAGAGTACCACTTTTGACTCATCTGTTCATAGAACATTGTTCCAGAACTCTTGAGGATCATCAAGGTGCTTTTTGGCAAACTTGAGACAAGTTCTTCTTAGTGAACAGTGGTTTCCACCTTGCTACTCTGCCATGAATCCCATTTTTGTCCAGAGCCTTTCTAATGGTGGAGTCATGAACACTGACCTTAGCCGAGGCAAGAGAGGCCTGCAGATCCCTGGATGTTGTTCTAGGGTTCTTTGTGACTTCCTGCACGATTTTACACCTTGCTCTTGGAGTGATTTTGGCAGGATGGCCACTCCTGGGAAGATTCATTACTGTCCCAAACTTTCTTCATTTGGACAATATGGCTCGGCTCTGACTGTGGTTTGCTGGAGACCCAAAGCCTTAGAAATGGCTTTGTAACCCTTTCCAGACTGATAGGCATCAACAACTTTTTTCCAGAGGTCTTCAGGAATTTATTTTAATCGTGGCATGTGTCTCTAGAACCTGTGTTCTGACAACTTCACTCTGATGGTAAGGGCCAAAGTTAGTCAGATTTATATTGGGCAGGGCTGGTCCAAATCAGGCCTGATTGTTAACCAAAGTATTCAAACAGCTGACCCCAATTATCCCTTTAATTGAGCTGAGTTAACTAGGGGGGGCAATAACTTTTTCACACCTGAAGATTGCATGTTTGATTAACTTGCACACCAAACAAATGAAAGAAGCACCAAACTTTGGTGTCATTTTTTCTCTCAGACTCCCTCTATACACTACTACAACCCACAAAAAGATCTGACCAAATTCAATGTGAAAAATGTGCAAAAATGCAGAAAATCAGACGGGGGGGGAATATATTTTCACGGCACTGTGTGTATATACACACACACACACACACACACAGTGCCTTGCAAAAGTATTCAGACCCTTCCTATGAAGTCCCATTTTGTGAAATTACAAAATGATGCATACACTTTTTTTTAAACTTAGTATTTTATTCAAAACTTGAATGCACAAACTGAAGACTTCTAAGAGTAAGATAAGTTACAGTAAATGTCAGAAAAAACTGAAATATGTTGATTACATAACTATTCAGAGCCGTCAACTCAATATTTGGTGGAAGGACTTTTGGCAGCAATTACAGCCGCAAGTCTTTTTGGGCAAGTCTCTCTGCACACCGGCTTGACGCACTTTGTGCCCATTCTTGGCAGATTTGCTGATGCGCTCTCAAGTCGCTTACGCTTATGGACAGCAGTTTTCAAGTCTTTCCACAGATTCTCAATAGGATTCAAGTCAGGACTTTGACTGGGCCACTCAAGGACATTCACTTTCTTATTATTAAGCCATTCAGAGTAGCATTGGCCTTGTGCTTTGGATCACTGTTCTGCTAAAAGGTGAATTTTCGCCCCAGTTTAAGTCTTTAGCAGACCGAAAACAGGTTTTCTTCTAGAATTTGCCTGTACTTTGATTAATTTTTCCTTCAATCCTAACATTAATTTTTCCTTCCATCCTAAAAAGCTTTCCCCATAGCATGAGGTTGCCATTGACTGTAGGGATGATGTTGACTGGGATGTGCTGTGTTGGGTCTGCACCAAACCTAACGCTTGGCATTTAACTCAAAAAGTTCCAATTTGGTCTCGTCTGACCACAACACCTTTTGTCACATTTATGCAGGATCACTCAGATGCTTTGTTGAAAACTCAGAGAGTTGAGATGGCTTATTTTTAGTAATGGCTTCCTTCTTTCCACCCTGCCATACAGGCTACTTTTGTGAAGTGTTCTGGATATTGTTGACTGATGCACATTTTCTCCCATCTCAGCCATTGAACTCTGTAGCTCTTTCAAAGTTGTCATTGGCCTCACAGTGGCAACCCTCACCAGTTTCCTCCTTTCCCGGCTGCTCAGTTTGGAGGGACAGCCTGATCTAGGCAGTGTCTGGGTGGTACAATGCACCTTCCACTTCTTGAAGATTGAGTAGACTGTGCTCACAGGGATATTCAGAGACTTCGATATTTTTTGTACCCTTCTCCTGATCTGTGCTTTTCAATGACTTTACCCCTGACTTGCTTTGAAAGCTCCTTGGTCTTCATGGTTGAGTCTCTCCTTGAAATTCACTACCTGACCAATGAACCTCACAGAGACAGGTGTTTTTATTCTGAAATCGTGAGAACCACTAATATTGCACACAGACAGAGGCCATTCAACTAACTGTGTGGCTCATTAAGGTCATTTTGTGCACCTGAATTAATTTAGGTTTGCTATAGCAAAGGTTTTCAATACTTCTGCAATGATGATTTTTCCATTTTTATTTCATATTAATTATCTATTTACTTCTTTCTTTTTGTTTTTGCTTTGAATGAGTGGAGTAGGTTGTGTATATAACACATATTAATTCCTTTTTCAAAGTGTCATGACTGCAAGCTTTAAAGCAACAAAATGTGAAAACTGTGAGAAGGTCTGAATACTTTTGCAAGGCTAAAAAAAAAAATATATATATATACACACACACACACACACACACACACACACACACACACACACACACACACATATTAAAGCATCGTCCTGAATATAAATATAGCACCAAGACCCTGGGATTACCTCTGCAGAGTTTGTCAATGAACTGGTTCCCTAGAGTGACCATGGTGGGGAGGTCTTCCACTCGATGGAGGTGGATAATGTTGTCTTTCATGGCGTGCCCTGCTATTGTGACCAGCTGGTCCTCATCAAACTGTGTCCCAGCTCCAATGGGGACCACTGCCACTCCTAGGAAGGGTAAGAGAGCAGCACGTCAATGTTACACCCAGGTTTATTTGTGCAGAGAGAACTCTTGCTTTCAGTTCATCGGTAAGCTACAGCACCACCTTTGAAGATGATTTTTCTCTTATTAATCATATCACATCCGTAACAATAAAATAGTTACTGACAACATTGAAGGCATTTAGAAAGATTCCTCGTCAAAGCGTTTGTCACTGAATTGAGTATGTTCCTTTGAGTATTTCTAAATCTAGCGCTTTTGAATGTCTACTAGTTGTGGATGAATAATAAAATTATGCTAAATTTAAAAAATACTAAAAGAAACATCATAAATTCAATGACAAACTTTGATGGCAAAGTCTTTTTCCTGTTTTGAGAGTGGTAACTGCTGGTGAAACGTGTGTGATTATATAGAAATGGCCTGTACATCAAGAAAGTAAAATGTTTTTCTCAAGACAATTTCCATATAATTACAGAGTACATAACATAAGAAAAGTTAGGGAAGGCTATTCCATGCATTTATATCTTTCTGTATAAAAAAGTGCTTCCTCTCTTCTGTTCTAAACTCTACTCAGCTTCCATTCATGCCCTCTTGTTCTTCTCTCTGTCCTAAACTTGAAGTCCTGTCTTGGATTCACTTTATCTATAAAATGTATGATTCTTTTTTCTAGGCTGGAGAGATTTCATTATTTTAATCTGTCATCATAGCTCATGTCATTAGTCCTGGGCTCAGTCTAGTTGCCTTTCTCTGTACCTTCTCTAGTAGAGTGATGTCTGATTTGGACTAAGGTGACCCAAGCTGTAAATTACCCACTTACTACACTGTAACTGCATGTCTGTCCATGCCTGTAATACACAGTGTGTCTGTCTGTTTGAGTGCTGATTACATACCCGCAGTCAGTGCTTCCCTGGCAGCTTCCTCCACGGGGTCCTGGGAGGGGCGTGTCACGATCAGCACTGCAATCTTGGGGACCCCCGGACGCCCCCCGTGCACCTCCGACACTGCGCTCTGAATGGTGAATAGCAGGGCGTCCCCTGTTTCACATCACAGAGAAACAGCTTAATGTGTAAATCTTTTTGCCCGATATATGCAAATACACAATTGTATCAGAAAATGGTTAGGGTTAGATTTAGGGTTATATCATGCAAAAAAAAAAAATGTACAAGTACATTGTAACTATGCATAATAACATTGTAATGATGTGTAAGTACATCTGTATTTACTTTGTAACTATTACGTAAATACACAGTAATTAGAGACACAATATAAAGTGTTACATGCCCAAATTTTGCTTCCCAGCAGTACTTAAATTACTCAATGGCATGGTTAATTGCCATTGATTGTGAAGTACACAAACATTTTGGCTGGTGCCTTCAGCAGTTTTTTTTTTTATGTCTACTTGATAAAGGTAGTAATAGTTTTACTTGGGTCTCCCCCCCTTCAAGTAGTCGACATAAATAAATTGCAGAAGGCTGAATCAGTTTCGTTACCTAATCTGGTGGGACCCGCTTCCCTTTGCTGCATTAAGTTCACACTGCTGAGGAGACTCTCTTTATTCTGACGGTCTACCCATGACACTTCAAGATTATTGCTCCTTCCATACTGAAGAACAGCCAAGTGGGTTCCATTGGCACCTGCAACGTTTCAAAAGAAACACATTGTTCAGTCAGGAAACTCATGCGATAGATTATTTATTAAAACTTAGACTAGACAACAATACTACGTTATATATACTTTCACATGACATCCTTTGGCCATGTCTTTCGAGGTATCCCATAAATTAGCTTGCAGATCAATGGAGAGGCTGACCATAGGGAAGCCTTGGGTAGGGGGGCAGGATAGCTGCCCTCCCCCATTAGATGAAGCCAAAAAGCAAGTGGAAGCTGGGGAGGCAAACTCTGGTGCACAGCGGGAACGGAATGGACGTATTGTTTATGGAAGACACAAACAAGTTACTAGCTATTCAACTGACGATGTGTTCTGGTATCTGGTAATATATGCTTTACGTTTACTGATTTTATCTAAGGTTAAATTGAGTTCCCTGTATGAACCGCTGCTTTGCTTAACTTAGTTTAAATCTACAGTAGGGGTAAGAATGACTTCTTATCAACATTTATTTCAGAACACAATTTTTTATTTTGTTGTCTTTTTGTATGGTGACAATGAGGGACATGATTGGCTACACAGCGTAATGGAGGTTTCTCATTGGTCAGCGAGACACTTGCATTTTTAACTCAAAGGACTTGGAATGGTCCTGTGAACGAGGTGCTTGTATCTCAGTAGATGGGTCCTGAATAAAAACTTTTAAAATAAATAAACTCAGATTTGGTGTTTTTATACAGTAAAGGGTCGGTAGAAGTTAACTACAATATTGAATTTGGCTCGAACTCTAACACAATTAAATGAAATCTTTGTAAACTTTTGACAAATTTGAATAGGAATAAAATCTAATATTTAGTTGAATGTTTACGCTAATTTGCAAGGTGTTTGTAGAGTACAGCAAACTTGCGCTCATGAGCCAGTGAGAAATAGAAAGTGTGCCCCTGTGGTGATGGAAGTTATATTGCATTTTCATCGCAGTGCCACTGCCCTCCATAGCCATTGAAAACTATTATAAACCAGGCAGAAGTGTTCTCAGCCAATATATATATATATATATATATATATATATATATATATATATATATATATATATATATATATATATATATATATATATATATATATATATATATATAAAACAATCTAATATTTATTTTTTATATTGCGCCTCTTATAGTGGACCACCATCAAAGCACTTTATAAGATAGAAGACTAAGGTGTGTGAACTATAGTCACTTACAACAACGTCTCACCTGAAAGACGGAGCACAAGAAGGTTAAGTGATTTGCTCAGGGTCACACAATGAGTCGGTGGCTGAACTGGAATTTGAACTGGGGACCTCCTGCTTACAAGCCCGTTTCTTTAACCCCTGGACCACACACCCTCCTATAGTCATTTTCTGAGTAGAGTCGTTACTTGGGCTGTATTTTTTTTATTCACAGTAAAAAATGGCTTTTTTTCACGGCATTTCACGGTCCAAAAATAGGTATTCAAGATATTTCACAAATAAACATAGTATTTATTAAAGAAGAAATAAATAGTGTTGTCTTATTCAAAACTGATAACACTGTGCAACAAAAAAAAAAAAAATTTTAGTTCCTGGGTAGTAAGTGTTATTTCCTAATTGCTTATGCCTCAAACGTATAGAAAATGGTTATTATTCCCCACAAACTTTTCTTTTGTGACCAGGACAATGATATTTCAAAATATCACTATTTCCAATGGGAAAATGGGCAAATGTGTGTCTTTTCATTCACATAAAGTCAGAAAAAAACAACATATGAATCCAAATTAACATGTATTTATACAAAAGTAATACAAAGATGACTACAAAAGATTTAGAAGTTAGTAGTTTTTCGAGATTTACAATTATACTGTAAATACAGTATAATTGTAGATCTTGAAAAACTACTTACTTCTAAATCTTTTGTAGTTTGTGGGGAATAATAGCCATTTTCTATACTTTTGAGGCATAAGCAATTAGGAAATAACACTTACTACCCAGGAACAAAAATTGTGTTACATAGTGATTCACTATACAAATGGTCCTAAATATTTTAAAAAACAGTTAAAGCTAAATTGTAGAATTTTTCATTTTTATGTCCACTTCTAAAGTCCTTCTATTTTACCATCAGTGAATTATCAACAAAATAAAAATATAAATACATGTACAAACAACTGGACAGAGCGATCTTTAGCAGAAATATTTCCGATCTTTGATGCCTTTTGCATATTACACTGCAATGGGTAGGTTTTAGGGAAATAATGAAACAAATATATCCCTAGTCACTATACTGCAGTAGATGGCTTCTAAAAGCTAACAGACTTTAGAATCTTTAGAAACCTATTTTAAACACTAATATAGGTATTCTAAGCGATCCAATCCAAAATATAAACTAAAAACACATAATAAACAGACAATGTCTTCATACACCAAAGCAATTGTTTGGTTTAAAAGTTAACAATTTTCCTGAAGCGTCTGTGATCACACTGTAATTTCTAGGGGTTACTCATTACTTGGACTCCTTATTGTCTTTAGTATTTAAAATCAGGGATGCAGTAAGCCCATTTCAAAACAGAAAAAAAAATTCTTCCTCACGTTTCCAATTGAGTACCAATCAATGGCAACTTAAAAGCCCATTGGAAGATTATTTTTGTTCTCATCTGGGGTGTTTCTTAAAATACACTTAAGGGACGAAATGGACAATTTGGACGACCAGTTCCAACCTGTCAGTACATTTTAAACCCTGTTCTGTGCACCTCATTGCAAACCAATAAGAAAGTTAGCATAATTTTATTTGTGGGACACATGTCCCTTGTACCTGAAAGGGTTAATATCTTCCACAGAGACCATTATCTGCATAGTATTGGGCTCAGGGTATGAGACTGTCCGGTGGTTCACTATCTAGCAGGTAAGGTCAGGCACTGTGCCCACTGTGTCAGCTGGTCACTCACCAATGTCTGCTTTGTTGATGAAGGCTTTTATGAATGTTTTCATTTCCTCAAACTGTGGTTGTGGGATTCCTGCGCTCCCTTCCAGCATGATTATCACATCCATCGGTCTGTCACACGGAACTAGAGGTTGAAGCACAGTGTAGATGTGAAACAGGACTGGTGCACTTGTAACACCTCCAAAAGCACTGAATCAATGTACAGACACATACACGTATGCAGTCAAAAAGAGCATGACGGTTCCATGCTTAACAGACACAACTGCAAATGTAAATAGCGTATTAGCAATATAAGGATGCGTTTTTGTAAGGTTTATGTACAACACAGGGATTACTTATAATAATCAATCACTATAAAAAGAAGATCAGTCTATAAAGGTGATCTTTAATTCAAGCTGAATGTAAAAGCTATGTGACATAGGGGTGTGCTGACTGTTTGTACATACTGTTCTCTGTTTTGTAATTACTCTTTCTATAGAGGTTTACTTGTTTGCATTTCCCTTTCCCTTTGTTAAACATGCTTCACACTTATTCTCAGTGATTCATCATACTTGCCTGTGCGTTACAATGCTTTCTTACAGTTAACACAGTTCCCTTTCAATTGAATGACAACCATTACCGAACGAAAGAGCCCTCTCTGACCACCAATCTCTGAGCATATATAAAAAAGCTGCCCTATCAGGGCCCTGCTCTGAGGGGAAAGTCCCTCCCACCTCCTGTGGAAGAGGGACGTCCTCACAGTAGCACATCCCCATTTTCTCTCTCACTCCATTGAGACAGGTCACAGATTGTTTTGTGCTTTCTTTGTCCGAATTTGGCAGATTTGTCATATTTTTACCGACAAATTTTATTAATCCACGGTAGACTCAAGCTTTCGACCGGGCCTACCATCAGCATCGACCTTGGAAAAGGTCCAGTCGGCACCGACTGTTTGGCACCGACAGTGCTCTCCTCGACGCCGATCCTGGCACCGATTAACTTGGCACCGGTTAATCTGCATTTTTAATAGCCATCACGTCTGCCAGACGAGTAAGTGAGCTTCATGCGCTGTCCATTGATGACACATGCATGGCTTATACGGGAAATGACTCGCGGGTAACATTAAGAACAAATCCATCCTTTTTTCCAAAGGTGGAATCCTCATTTTATATTAACCAACTAGCAGTTTTGGAAACTTTCAGACCTCACCCGCACGAGTCGAGGACTGTAGACAGCACATGCTATGCCCAGTTCAGGCTCTGCAATCTTATCTGGATAGGACGGCGTCCTGGAGACAGTCCAACCAGCTGTTTGTCTGCTATGGGTCCCGCTCTAGAGGTCAGACCCTACCGAAGCAACGTTTAGCTCACTGGGTGGCAGATGTGATACAATTGGCGTACAAACAGACGGATTCCCCATTACCGGGGGACATTACGGCCCATTCTACCAAGGCCCAGGCAACTTCGTGGCCTTTCCTTCATGGCACCTCCTTAGATGAGTTATGCAATGTTGCTACATGCACAGGTAGTGAGACATTTATGTGATTTTACCGCCTTGATGTTGCAAACCGAGTGAGACCCTCTTTGGGCACTAAGGTGTTGCAGGCGGCATGCCCTTAGGCGTCATTTAGGCTCTGAGGCTATCACCGTGAGGCTGTACTATCGGTAACCTGGAGCCACGACAGCTTTGGTACAGCTTCCCATTCGGTAATGGTTGTCATTCCATTGAAAGGGAATGTTAGGTTATTACCAAAACCCTGGTTCACTGAAAAGAATGACAACCATTACCCTTCGAGGTTGTGTCCCCAGCTAACCTCTGTTTTCAAAAGAAAATGGCGATGTGCTTCTGTGAGGACGTCCCTCTTTAGCAGGAGGTGGGAGGGACTTTCCCCTCACAGCAGGGCCCTGATAGGGCAGCTTTTTTAAATATGCTAGTGACTGGCGGTCAGAGAGGGCTCTTCCCTTTAGGTAATGGTTGTCATTCTCTTTCAGGGAACCAAGGTTATGGTAATAACCTAACGTTCCATATATAGTCAGTAATAGATATTATACCATATTATAAACTCTCAGCAAATCATTTCTAATAGCAGAAATATCATACACAACTGTCTTTACCTGAAGTCAGTTATCAAGCAGGTAGGGACCAGTAATGATCAGACATTAATGCTGAAATAAACTTTTCAAATAATGAGTAAGCAAATAAATAACCTGTTGATTTAATAGCTAAGGTGTTTGACTTTAATTATTTAAATTTCACTCATTTTAATGTGGCATACGGTTACATATCTTTTTTTTTACATGGTTTCTTTTATTCCTTTAATATGTTCAATTCAAATTTCCAGACGGCTTCTATTCCTGATCATGTAGTGTAATGAACCTCTGTCTCATGCATAGCTACCCCTTGAAAAGTTTTATTTGATATTAAGCACCCTTGCATGTCTCCACCTAAGTAGTGTGTACAGTACAAGGTTTGGTTTCAGTTCTAGGTCTAAAGCTGAGGGAACATAAAGCCACTTTTCCAGTAGACCGGGAGACCTAGTTTGAGGCAACTTTGCTGTATCAAGTCTCCCTTGGTGTGCCATGCAATGGCCTGAGACCTAGTCTCCTGAAACCAAGTTCCAAGCCACAAAGTGGCTTCATCATGTTTCCTCAGCTTAACAGAAGGAGAGCTAGTGAGCAGTCCAGTCACTGCAAAGTGTCTATTGTTTTCTTTATTTGTATTCTCTCTGACTCATATTTGTCTAGTCGTATTGAGACAGTATTAGCATCCCTCTCTCTCTCTGATTCTGACATATTTGAAGATTTGCAATGAGATCGTCTTATGCATGCTGATCAACACATGCAAATATAAAGGGGCTTTTGTTTCACTGTAACGCCTGGCAGATTACCTGAAGAGGGCAGCATTGTGGTTGGCACTGGGGTGATGTGAATGGCAGCAGTTGTGGGAGCAGCAGGGAGTGATAGTGATGCTATTGCTGTGACTGTTTCAATCACTTTCGTCACCCCTTGTTCAAGAAGACTTTTGTAATCTTTAATCATTATGGGTTTTTGTGGATAACCGATGAGTTCCAGGTCTATTTCTCTCACTTGTGGTCCCACTCCGATGGGTATAATCTTTGTCTGGGAATCCTCGGCTGGTTTTGTGATGGTGTCACTTGGGGGGTTACTGGATATCAGGAAAACCAAATCAGGAACCTGGTCCCTGTTCCCCTGTACAGTCGTGAAGGTGGTTTCGGAGACAGCAGCTCCAGTATTGGTAGCATTGCCGCCTCGCCATTCCATGCGGCGGATTCTTTTCAGGATATTGTCCTTCCTCTGGCTCTCGGTGAACGAGTACTCAATGGTAAAGTTGTAGGAATACTGGATGATGGTGATGCGGATGGTCTTCTCCCCAACTGACATCTTCTCGATGGACTTCAACAGGAACTCTTTGGTGATGTTGAAGTTCTCCTCGCCCACTTTGTCAGAGCCTTCAATGACAAAGGTGATATCTATCTGAGCTTGGGAAGCAGAGGTGGTGGGTCCACTGGATAAGGAGGTAGTAGACGGAGCAGTGTTTAGAGGGACAAGAGTTTTGCTGACAATAGGGCTAGCCATTGTTGTGGTGGTAGGAGGGGCTTTGGGAGACTTGGTCATCTTTGGAGGCGGAACTGTAGGAATCTGGCCAAGTTGGCACAGATATTTGGCCAGCTCCTCAGTGTTCTCCTCAAGCTCGTTGCTGCTGCTGAGAATGACAGCCTTGTTGCTGGGCGAGTTGCTGGTGATCTGATTGATCTGGTCCATGCTGATGTAAGGTCCCATGCCAATGGAGAGCATGGTAATGGATTTCTTGGACAGCAGCTTCAGCATACCCTTGACCTTGCGCGGTGAAGTACTGGCTGTCAGCAGAATGGCCACTCTGGAAGCGTGTTCTCGCTTGTTTTTGTCGAAGATGTTCAGTGCTAAGTACTTCAGAGCTTCGTTGATGAAGGCTGCTTCCCCGCCACTGTACTTCATCGCCCTCACCAACTTCTTGAAGGCGGACTTCTGCACCTGCATCTCGTAGCTCTTGATGCCCGAGTGAAACTGCATGACCGTCACGCGGGTGTAAGCTGCACCCATGTGGAACCGGTCCACCACGTTGATGATGAAGTCCTTCACGGTCTCGAAGTCGTCTTCCGTCAGAGAGGACGAGCCATCCACCATGAAGGCCAGGTCCAGCGCCCGGCTGCACACGTTCTCCGGGATTGGAGCCGTGACCAGGTCTCCGTAAGGAGTGGTGACAGGGAGGGCGGTGGGTGCTGGGGTGGTTACTAACTCCAATGGGCAGACCTCACAGGACAGGTTACTGCCTTCGCAGTGACTGCAAAAAAGAAATGAGAAATGAACTGTAAAGCTGAATTATCAATCAGAAAATTAGTACACCCATCTTAGGGTAGTCTTCAAACATTTGACAAAGCAGGGTAATGGTCTTAACAGCATCTAAACCAAATTTCGAAAAACTAAAAGAATTACTTCTGACCATAATAGATACTTCCTATTTTTACCAGGAATTGTAAAGGCATATCTACAATTTTGCAAACTATCGGTATCCTACCTATCTTGGTACCCTATCTAAAGTAAAATCGGACAGCCCATGCTGAGTGATAATCAAGATCTGTGAATCTAGCTGTGGTTCTTTGAAATATGTATTTAACCTTTATTTAACCAGGAAAGTCCTGTTGCAATTCAAATCTATTTTTTTCAAGGGAGACCTGGTCAAGAAGGTGGCATGCAATACAAAACAAATTGAAATGAACACAACCAATACAAACAAGATAATCAAATTATAAGAAACAATTCAGGAGCACCAGCCAAAACAACAACACGTCTCGACTGCACAGCTGTCAATTGTTTTGTTTGAACTCCATTAAAGGTATCAAGACAGTAAGTTTCAGTTTTTCCTGAATATATCTATTGTTTGAATAATACATCTATTATTTGAAGCTATTAGTACAAAAACTTAGCCCTGATTTTTTTTTTATGCAATACCAAATTCCAATTAATTTAACTAGGCCTGGTGCCCCTAAGTATAGAACGACTGATCTGTCATGAAGAGCTGCTGCTTGGCTATGAAAGATCTCCTGTTAAAAGCAGTGAACTGCAGAGTTATACAGTGACTAGCTTACCAGATCTGGCACAGGTCCTCATTCTCCCGGTTCAGAATGATCTTCTTGCCATGGGCGACCCTCTTCCCCTCGTGGAGACACATGAGACACTGGGCGGGGTCGATGCATTTCATAGCCACCTCGTCCAAAATCTTTCCTATTGAGACAGCAGATATGGAGTAACAACTTACTAGACATTTGAAAGAAAGGTAATAAAGCAACGCTTTACATGAAGTGGTTAATTACTGTGTATTTGCATAGTATCTACTTAGTAAATGCATGTGTACTTCCACATAGTTACAATGTACTTAATGTGTAAATCTTTTTGCATGAATGTCACAAAAACGGCTGCAGTGGGTGACGTCAGACCAGAAACAGGAACCAACACAAAATAAACAGAGCGGTGGAGTTTTTGGTGAAGATGAGCTGTGCTCAGCGTTTAATAATTGAACAGACAGAAAATAAAAGGTTGTAAAGACACAAAACACAGGACACGGCACTGGCAGCCAAAACAATGAGAAGAACAAAAAGGACTACACAGACAAACATGATGAGCTGCTATTATATCTATTATTACCTCCGTCTCCAATCCCGATCTCCACTCACTGCGCACAACCCCGAGTGAGTGAAAACATGCAGCTTTTATGCAGCTGTACCGAGACTCGATTGCTAATCAATCATTTAATTGGAGTCTCAGTACAACTGCACGTGAATTAATAAAGTGCAATTCCCCGTGCTCGCACATTATTACATTTTACCTGCATGTGAAGTGCTGTGCAATCCTCATGTCTAAATACAAATATACATTTTAAACACTTGTGCTCGTAACCCATATTACATCCCGTGTACCAATGACTATACACCAACATTAACACAAAACACGCAACATACAACACAGAAATACACACAGGGACGGGGCAACATTGCCACAACGACATATCCTTAACCCTTTTCTGATACAACTGTGTACTTACATAGATCATGCAAAAAGATGTACCCATTCATTAATTAAGTCTATTAGTATTACTATGTTGAGAAATTGATGACGGTTTTGGGGTAACACTGCCCATACTAACCTGGGGGGCAGTTTGCATGGCACCCCTCCACACACTGCAGAGGGCACCCCAGGGGTTCAGGGTGCTGGCAGGTGATGGGGCAGGCTGGGGCGCAGGCGTTGTACCTCCACTCACACGCAAACTCCAGCTCCGCTGCATTCAGCTCCTCACAGCTCAGGGCTGCAAACACAACATAAGTGCCAGTATTACATGCATTATTGTTTAGGGAGCTGTCCTAGGGGGAATGGTGTTATTGGATGCTGTCAGGCATATGATGAGATCGCTTATAACAATAATAGATGCCCTACACACAAGGTATTTACTGATATTATAGAACGGAAATGATCGTCCTCTTAATTAATAGGCTTTGTGATGTCATAGCTGTGGAGATATTGTAGGACACTGATTCACTTTAAGCCTGTTTTTGTTTGACCTCATAGCCATTGTATAACCCCAATATAGCACTCCAGAGTGTGTGTCACTGTTGGATATTAACTGGGATGTATTTTTTTCATGGTGGCTTATTCCACTGCTTTTCATGGTCCAAAAATACGTATTTATGAAGATATTTCACTATTAAACATAATATTTAGAAAACAGAAAAAAATGCAATGCCGGTTCAAAATGTATCATTTTCTCTACAGTTATTACACAACAAATGATCCTAAATATGTCAATGCTTACCTGAAAAACAGTAAATGCTAAATTGCTGAATGTTTTTTTTTTTTTTTTTATGTCCACCTTTTAAAAGACGTTCTATTTTCACCATCAGTGAAATATCTAACAAAATAAAAACTGAAATAAATGCCAAAATAACCAGACAGGTGAAATGTCCCCTGCTTGTACTGGACACAGCGATCTTTAACAGAACTGTTTCTGATCTTATTGCAGCTGGTATCTTACAGTGAAGACATTTTAAAGAAAACCTGCAGCTCTATGCAGTGTGTTTAATCATTAACCAGAAGCAAAGAAAACCGTCTGCCAGGTTCCTAAAAGTGATAGGCAGTGTGCCAGTAAAGCAAATGTTTGCTGTATTTATTTTTAAGTGCTAAAAAAAATGTGTTCGCTTACACTATTATTTTATAAATTGGAAGGCAATCGTTCACTAATTCATGGAAATCGTGAAATCCGTGCTAACGATATCTGAAATCGACATACACCCTGTCGTGCCATATTGCTTAAGCACAAAATACACAGCCCTCCTATTGCTGTAAACTCACGGCACAGACTGTTGGACCGCCAGTGAACGAGGACCCCGTGCTGGGCGCACTCTTGTGCGTAAGCAGCCACGGCATCACAGAAACACACACAGTCTCCGATGGACGGGCAGGAGCAGGTTTCGTAGGTACAGATCTCCATGTAGGGCTCCGGGTCCACCTGGAAAACAAAATGCCTCGTCTTTATATTGCAGGGGAGCGGCTTTCTCGTCTTTCAGCTACATCACCCTATAGAATTAACTCATTTTGCTTCATGAATAATGTTACGTTAATATATTGAGTTGCATACTTTTTTTTTTTTTTTTAGGTTCAGTAGTGTATAAACTATAACAGCTTTACATTGTAACTATGCATAATAACATTGGAATCATGTGTAAGCACACATGTATTTACTATGTAACTAATATGTAAAAAATACAGTAATTAAAGACACTTTGTGTAATGTTACCCAAATAAAATAAATTCTAAAACTAAAATGAGTACATTGAGAAAAAATAATACAGCTAGACTAAACTAAACTAAATGTGCTTGTTAAAGCTGTAGAGTGTAAGTGAAATGTCATCTCTCCTCCTTCCTGGAGTATGCTATGGCATTAGGCTGTGAACCCTGCTGTTTACTGCAGGACTGTCTGATTATCTAAACAGTAAGTCACTTCAAAAGTAACTGGAATCATTTTTAACTTTTATTGTTTTATGTCAATCATTCTGAGAGGTTCTGTGTTTTCTTCCCCTGATCTCTAAATCTGTCTTTACTTGGCTTTGAGCTTCACCTGAGCCTACTTTTTAACTGGCCTTATCGTGTTTAATAATTTAATTGGATCTGTTCCATGCCCCCTGATATTTTCTGTGGGGTCACTATTGAGCAGTTTTACTGCAGGGTTCAGGGTTTTCTTGTGGGTTCTCTGGGGCTCCCTCTGTGAGGCTCCAGGATTCCTTACCAGCTTGTTGCATTCCTTGAAGAGTTCGCTGACCATCACACTGCAGGACTGCTCCACTGAAACCAGCTTCATGATGCTGTCACTGCACTGGGAAGGCAGCTGCGAAGACAACCCAAATCAACACTGCTTTCTAGATGGACCTTGTAAGACACTGTGCTGAAACCATAAATAACTGTTGGTCGGGGTGAATAACTCGGCTCCAACTAGGCAGTGCTAACGTTAAATTAGTCAAAATAGAAATAAAGTATCCTGTACGACATGGTAAAATACATATTTTTAAAGCAACTGTATACTCGTTTTGATAAGATGTATAAAATGAAAGCATTTTTCACTTTAGGTACTGGACAACTGTGGTGACAGTAAACAGATTTTATCAGGATTTCACCAATAGTAACCTTGCAAGATGATAATAATGGGACTGACAGGCACTTACAAGATGATAATAATGGGACTGACAGGCACTTACAAGATGATAATACTGGGACTGACAGGCACTTACAAGATGATAATACTGGGACTGACAGGCACTTACAAGATGATAATAATGGGACTGACAGGCACTTACAAGATGATAATAATGGGACTGACAGGCACTTACAAGATGATAATAATGGGACTGACAGGCACTTACAAGATGATAATAATGGGACTGACAGGCACTTACAAGATGATAATAATGGGACTGACAGGCACTTACAAGATGATAATAATGGGACTGACAGGCACTTACAAGATGATAATAATGGGACTGACAGGCACTTACAAGATGATAATAATGGGACTGACAGGCACTTACAGGACATCCCTGTGAACTGACAGACAGGTGCCTCAATATATTGCATGATGTGGGTATTATCTGACAGGCACTTAAAGATGATAATAATGACTGACAGGCACTTACGAGTTTAATCCAAATTTGATAAACAGGACATCCCTGTGAACTGACAGACAGGTGCCTCAATATATTGCATGATGTGGGTATTATCAAGTACTTAAAGAATGTCCTGATCGAGTTTAATCCAAATTTGATAAACAGTGTCAAAATGTAACATAAATATATATATATATATATATACATATATACACACACATATATACATACATACAGACACACACACTGTAGGTACTTAAAAGGGATGCTTAATGCTGTTCAACATAACTTGAACCATGACTTTTTACTTTTTTCTTCTAGTCTATGCAAACTTTCTAATATAGGATTACCATAATTCTCCACAAACAACATGCACTCTTACAATTTGCAAGTGAAAGTCTGTGGTGTTATATAAAGGGTTAAAGTATACTGGATTGTTTGAAATATATTCTAATATAGTATGGTGTTTTTGAGAAAGTTGTATATAAGAAGTATTAGACACCTAAATATGTGTAATTTATATCCTTTATATACAGTACCTACCTGCTTAAAAAACTTCTGGGTGTGAGAATTTCAATTTTCATTGCGTGATCAGTGATATAGAAACAATAGTCACTCGTCTGTGAAAATGTTTGAAACCACTTCTAAAAAGTTTACCATTTGTGGCTATGTGTTCTTTTTCTCTCACTATTTTAAATGAATTGCATGTGTGGCCTATTAAAGCCATCAATTGAATTAGACGATCACTAATTTGCCTGTTCTGATCATTTTTTAAGAATCATTAGTAAACCTGCAGACTCGGTGAGCTTATTCATACTGTGATGAGAAATGTCATCAGTTCAGAGCAGTTAGCAGAGGCCTGAATGCTCAAACTCCTACCACCTGGTCATCTCAAAAATAAACCTAAACAAGGGGGGTTCTGAACAGGACTGGGTGCTGCAGGGCTAGTGTGAGTTTCTAATCCTGTATAAAACAGAGGCCCCTAATTCAAGGGGTGTAATCCAAAACTATGATCCGGTTCTGCTCTGAAACAGCCCCAAGCTTAAGTGCAGGTCCAGTCATGTTGATCAGACACCCCCTTCATTAGCCTGTAGTTTGTCATTGCTGTATCCTACCTGCACAGCGTCCGCACAGCCGGGATTGACTTTCCAAGTATTCCCGAAGTCCGAAGGCTCCACCTCCACCTGGTTGTTGCTGCTCTGCAAATCGTTGTTTTGAATTCCATCGAAGTTCCCGCACAGCCCGCACACTTTGTTCTGTAAGAACCAAAAACAACAGCAAATCACATTTCTACAGCACCTTTCATCACAAGCATCCCAAAGCGCTTCACATAGACACACACACACACACACACACGCACACACACACACACACACACACTAGAACAATCAAACCATTAAATACAAAAAAATGTGGTTTTAATTGTAAGATTAGAAAAACGAAGGTAAAAAGCCAGTTTGTAAAAAGAGAACAATTAAGAAAAAAAACATAAATTTGAAAACAAGAAAGCACCTGCTACAAAATATCTGAAGGCTTACGTCACATCATAACCGAGCAGCAGTAATCATGGACAATAGCGTCAAGTTACATAAGGCAGCTCAAGATTCATGGCTTTCCAACCTATTTATTTCCTCTAATTTGCACAAGCAACATTCTCACCGCCCTCCTGTAAAGGTGCGTCAACCAAGGCTTAAAAAATCCATTCTCTTCCTAAAAGAGATTATTTGGACCACGTTCTTCAATCTGCAAACTGAGTCATGCCTCTTCGTGGAGTTCTGTGCCAAATGCCACTATGTGGAAGGTGTTCACCATGTTTTATTTATTGTCCTTCACTATGGCGATGTGACAAAGTTGTAAAAGCAGACGAAACACCAGAACAGTTTTGCATTCCAGGGTAAGCGCAACCTTTACCCTGGCTTTGCTATGCTACGTTGTAGTTCGACTTGGTTCTAAGAGTATGGGATCTTTACTAACTCCTTTCTGTTGAGGCAGGTTTGCATGTACATACCCGGTACTGTCCTTTGAGCTGCACCGTGACTCTCGTCCCCAGGTCCCACGTCACAGAGATCCCTTTCCCCAGCAGCAAAATGAAGTACAGCCCTGATCGGATAATCTCCACCTCTGTCTCGTCCTTTACAGGCTTCCTCATCGTCACCTGAGCACAGGACAAACAAATCAGATTAAATACCAGCTGAATCTTTTAATAACCAAAACTTACAAACGACAGGAGGCCATTCGGCCCGTCTAAACTCATCCAGAATCCAAGTGATTCTGCCTCAACACCATGACTAGGCAGCCCATTCCATCCCTTCAACACTCTCTGTGTGAAGTGTCTCCTTCCCTCTCTTAAGTCCATCACCTCTTACTTTTCCTGCAATACTGGTCCTGGTTTCTGTACAGCCCTTAAAGTATCTGTGTTAACTACATCACCTCTAAAAAATCTTTACAAAGAGTTCTAGTCAGTTGTTTAATTAATTTATATTAATTAACTGAGGACATGGTTGGAACAAAGACTTGGATTGATTGTCCATCCCTGCACTACAGTTTGTAACAACCGGAGTCTAACCATTCACTTGGAGAGAAACCTTTTAAAAGACAATCCAGGGAGTCCAGCTGTAATGCAAATGAAGTTCAAGTATGCACTTCCAGTAACGCTGGACCCTGTATTTAGATGACATGCTGCTCTGTAAATTAATTGCTGAATTCAATAATATTGAATACTGTGCTCCTCACCACTCCATTGGCCAGCTCTATGACTCCTCCCTCATACAGCACCGTGGTGACTTTTGAGCACCTCTGGCCCTGTACTCCACAGCCAATCTTCTCCATCAGTATGCGGAATGTTCCCTCATTGCCATTGCAGTAATCCTGGAGAGGCAAAATGCACATGAGTTACCTGTAACAGCTGGGCAAGTTGAATGGCTTCATCATGGTCTATTCATGAAAGAGCAATTTGCTTTGAATGGGATTGTCTGCGGCTTTTTTTTAGCGCTTTTAACCTTATCTCACTGTTACATCTGTGTTTATCACAGCTAATAAAATAACAGCACACATTATTCAGACCATGCCTATGAAGTATTTACTCAAATGAGAGGCAACTAGAACTTTTACAGGCAAAGCATCTTCCAATCAGCATTTAAAACACACAATGCGGACTTTAACTGCCATTGACTGGTACCCGGTTGTAAACATGAGGGAAGGACAGCATATTAATGAATGGATGTATTTAATACCTGCAGATAAATACTTCTTAAAGAGTTTTTCAGCCAAAGCTTCAATTTTTGGTGTTACTATATTATTATTATTATTATTATTATTATTATTATTATTATTATTATATTATTATTATGAGTGGAGTCTCTCTGCTGATCTGGTAGATCTGTGTTCCGCTTTCATGTGTAAATGTGACCCCTGGCTCACCTGCACCAGCACGTACTGGCAGAGTCCTGGGAACGTGTACTTCATGCCATCAAAGGTCAGGTAGTTCGCCTCTCCAATGGACTTGCAGGACCCGTCACAGACCTGGTTTGTACACTCCCACTTTCTGTCACGACACACACTGTCAAACAAGTTACTGTCAGATGAAGATCTGAAGAGGGCAGTCTATAGCAGCGGTTCTCAAACTTGGGGGCGCACAGTTTGTTGACCAGTGACTTTGGCATAAGTAGAGTTGCTAAGGTAAATAATTGGAGATATGAAGCATGTGCAGAAAGTATGGGAAATAAGAAATGGTAAACAATTAACCACAGTAACCTTGTAAAAGAGAGTAGTTGGTGGTTAGTTGCACTTGAATGAAGTAACTGCTGAATAGCTCATTTCTACTGATAATTAGTAAGAGAACAGAAACCAACTGCATGGCTTTAGATGTGAAAACAGACTGGGTGAGAGCAGGACAGTGGGATCTGATTGATTTACCAGGTGTTGCAGTCCATGGAGACGGTCTGTCCAGGACGGAATTCCCTGCTGTTGTGGAAGCAGGGACACTGCTCCGGGGCCATGCAGCGCGTCCTGTGTCGGACCTACAAACACAAACGTATTCATGACGACAGTGTGCTTACCACTGCTGCCACTTTCTTTCACACAGTGGCTTTCCAC
This sequence comes from Polyodon spathula, assembly GCF_017654505.1. Classification (NCBI taxonomy): domain Eukaryota; kingdom Metazoa; phylum Chordata; class Actinopteri; order Acipenseriformes; family Polyodontidae; genus Polyodon; species Polyodon spathula. Next base: position 15,091,112 of record NC_054541.1, on the reverse strand, counting down.
CCCAGTCCCCTGATATCATTTGTTTCACTGAGCTCCCCTTGTCCATCTCTACTATCACATGATGTACCACACGGCCTCAAAAGGCAAAAGCGGGACTGTGTTATAAAAAGTCTGTTGATTTAAGGTTCATGAAAGAGCTTTTAGCAAGGAGCTACATCTTTTCCTGCAGGGGATCCATAAACCAGTTATTTTAGTTAGCAGCATACGAAATATTGTCGAAAGACAAAGAGGCAGCAATAAAAGCAATCCCACATTTAGACAGCTTAAATAATATAAGAGTGTGTATTTAGCATATAACTGACTACATGTCAAAATGTTACACTTGCTCCCAAACCCTGCTAAAGTGTTAGTGTTTTGCCAATATGAGTTTTTGCTCCATTTTCCACTGTAAATGGAGTATATAATGAGGCCATTGAATTCTGTTCCAAAATCAATGTGCTCAGCTAGTGCTAAACTGCTAGTACAGGTAACTCTGTTCTCTGAAGCAGGTGCAGAATGTCCCTTACCAATCCAGGAGGACACATGCAGCCTGAGATGCAGCCCTGGCTCACACACTCCAGATCGTAATTCTGGCAGGTTTTGGTGCACTCAATCCCCTCTTCTATAGGGCTGCTGCACACAAACATGCCCATAGGGGGTCTGCAGGACAGCGCTCTTCTCACTGACAAAAGAGGCATCAATCAAATCAGGAGGTATTTTCAATCACTCTGAGTAGTTGTATTTGCAATGTTATTTGTTTACGACGAAATGTAACCATTGCAACCATGTGATAGGTAGCTCCCAGTAAAAATTCCCATTGCTGAAAGAACTGTGTAAATATAGATCCTTTTTAATCACTTAAAAATAAATACAGCAAACGTTTGCCTTACTGACTTTGGGAACCTGGCAGGTTTTGTTTGCTTTCAGCAAATGATTTAACATACACTGCATGGAGCTGCACTGTTTCTTTAGAATGTCTTCAATGAAAAAGAAACCAGCTGCATCAAAGATCAGAAATCGCTGTGGTAAAAATTGCTCTGTCCAGTACAACAAGGGGACTCTACACACAGGAGATGCAAAGCACACAGTAATTCGAGACACTGAATGTTAGCGATGCAGTAAGGAAACCCCCGTACCTCGTGTGGATGGCAAGTTGTTCATGAGAAGGTCAGACAGCATGGCAGTGGGGAGGTCACTGGAGCTGCAGTGCATCGCACCGTCTTCACAGGAACTGGGAACCAAACGTACAAGAGTGAGGAACCCTGACGCTCACATCACAGAGGCAACAACATGGGGTTTAAAGCCATGCTTCTTGTTTTTATTCATTTCAAAGACAATAGGATACATATATTATATAGATGCACATTATATCATTATCATCATCATCAGCTTCAGCTTTTTTCAATCTACTGCTGGGTGAAAGCATCTTCCACAAAAGCCTGTCTGCTGCGTCCCTCATCCATGTTGCTCCGGCATGTTTCCTAATTTCATCTTGCCATCTTCCTGGAGCTCTTCTTCTTGGTCACTTTATATCTCTTGGGATCCAGTCTAGTATCTCCTCGGTCCAGCGATGCTCTGTTCTTCTTGCTACATGTCCGACCGACTGCTATTTCACTTTTTTCGCTCTTATAATAACATTGCCTACTTTTGTTTGAGCTCTTGTCCATTCATTCCTTTTCCTGTCTCTTCTTCTTATTCCCAACATGCATCTTTACATACTCCATTAAGTCGTTTGTAATTTTAGCATTGAGGGTCCAGGTTCCGCATCTGTAAGTTAGCACTGGCAGTACACATTGGTCGCAGATTTTCCTCTTGAGGACTCCGGGGAATAAGGACCATGTGTTTGTCTGTGCTTTCGTCATGGTGGGAGGTTGGCCATAACTCACCACGCTGGCCAGGCGGGTTGAAGAGTTCCTCTTCAACTTTGGTCAAGTATGTCACTCAAGCTTTCACAGCATGGTTGAACCTGCCAAAGTCAAGGGACCTTGATGTATTTCATCTTGAGAACCCATCACCCTCCTGGTAGTTTGAGGCAGTGGCGGTTAGACTTTAAGAGGGATATATACACACATATATATATATATAAAATAGAACGAATACTAAATAATATTTAACTGTTACATCCAGTTCAATTCATATTGGTCAACGCTTTACTTGAGCACATTATAATTAATAGCAATAGAAAGGTAATATAAATACAGTATAAATATGAAGATAATAACATGGTTTCTCATACATGTCAGTGATGTTTTTATTTTTTATTCTCAGGTTTGTAATTTAAAGATTAGGAATTAAAGCCTTGCTGATCACTCATTTTAAAATAATAAGCAACGTTATCACTGCTCTGCTTATCTTTGTGTTTGTGGTTGTTTATTGTAAGTACAGATTTAGAGTCTAACCTGCAGCCTCCTGGTCTCTCATTACTGCCTGTGCTGCATCTATTTCTTTCAATGACAGCTTGAACTTCTAATAACTTGTGAATGATTGAATGACTTGATGGATTCAATAAAAACTGCTCATTGTTAAAATGTTCCTCAAAAACATCCATCCTTTAAGCATAACCATTCCTGAGCGCTCACTGCTATGGGTATTGCAATGTGCAAGTAGTTCACAAACTGTGCAGCAAACAAGTCTTTCTGCTACTGCCTTCATCCCTGTTCCTCTGGAAAGATCATGCATTGATTTTGTAAATAAAGTAGTTATGTATTGCAATGTTGCATACATGCCAACAGTCCCTATATGGTCGGGACAGTCCTGATTTCCTAGCAAATGTCCCGCATCCTGATGCATAGGAAGAAAGTCCCGATATTTACACATAGAAAAAAATTATTTATTCTGCACAGTAGAGTTAGTGAAAACCACACGCTGTGCTTTTTGTGCTGCTGACACATCTGCTGATCACTACCTTACCAGTATACAAAGGTAAGAACGTTTCATTGTGTCTGTGTTTACTGCCATGCTGGTCGTGTGGTGTTGAGTTGGGGGGGGATACGTCTATTATATGATAATGAGTGTTTTGCGTATGACCCCTCCCATGTGTATGATGCATATACCTCCCCCCCCCCACCCCCCAGGGACGAGCGTCCCGCTGAACAGTTTCCAAATGTTGGCAAGTATGGTGTTGTGTTGTACTACATTTTTAGTTTTTTTTTTTATTATGTCTTAATCCTGCAATTGTTGGTGATGCACAGCTTTTGGTCATAGTTATATGTGTGATCTCCATTGTTAAGAATGGTTTGCCCTTGCGCTCTTACCATATGGTGAAGTGGCTAGAGAAGACATCACCGGGCTGGAAAACGCCTCCGTCATAATGGCAGGTGCACTGGGCCCTGGGCACACAGTCCCCGTGGTCATCAGCGTAGAACCCCGGGGGACAGTAGCAGCCCTCCATACACAGCTCCCTGCAGGCAGTGTCAGGGAAGGACAGCGAGCGGCAGGTCTGGTTGCAGGGGCTCCCACACTGCTGGTACACATGGTCCTCAGCACAGCTCATCTCTGCAGGATAAGACCACTCATAAATGCAAACACGACAGCCAAGAGGTTCCTCACAACTGGCTGCCCCAGAGGTATGACAGCTCCAAAGCTTATTTAGACAATTAAAGGGCAAGGGTCTGTATTGACAGCCAATGATATGTTATACTATGTTGTTGTTTCACCTTTAATGGAACTACCATAGGGGATATATTTGGCTGTAGATTGACAAAGAGACCACAAACTGGCAAGGAGTCCTACACCCGTGAAACTTGCTTCTTGACAGATTTTTCAATTGATGCCAGATTTACTGTTTGCTTCACAAAATAAATACAGCTGCTAAGAAACCACTCACATGTAGATATGCGTCCTTTAATAAAAGAAATACACCCTGAGCTGTGTGTTTGCAGTTTATAGAAACATTAACAATTTCAATTTCAAATGGAGCTTACTAAATCAACCGATGTGTCGGTTTAGTTATAGCTAAACTAAACTATCGGAATGATTTGTGCTGTTACACAGTTTAACCGTACTGGAACTTAAAGAACTATGGCTAATGAAACATTAACATTTTTGGTCCCACTGGTATGTGTTTGGTCTCAGAGTGAAACTTCTAATGACTTTCTATGAGACAACAGCTTTTTTGTAAGCCTGGTTATAGGGTTACCGCAGAAATCTGGTGTTCTCCAGTTAACCAAGACCCCCTTCCTGGCACAGGCGGCAGCGTAGCTGGAGACAGCAGAGCACAGGCACTCTTTCCCGTCCAAGCAGGAGCAGACGTCGTAGCGGCAGTTCTTCACAAACGGAGCAGGGTTCACCTCGTAGTGGCAGGGTTCGAACTCCGGGGACGTGAGCACAGAGCAGGCCTCTGCATACCGCACTGAAATGAAAAGCGACACAGACTTAATCCATTAAGCTCCACTGTCTTCATTTGAGGACAGGCTACTTTGTAGATTTTTTTGAAGCATTTCTAACTGGCATCTTTAACTGTATTTTTATGATAACTTACTCTAACTTTGTTAACCTCAAAAGATAATACACACCTCTCGCCACAGATGTAAAGACAATATACAATACAAGGATAACTGTGGAATATGCTAGGCGCTAACCTTCACTGTATAAATGAACATCATTAAATAAAACAAAGCAATATTAGAGCCAACAGGGGTGTACAGTGTTTGTCTTCTGGCGCAGCAGAATGTATTGTGAGAGATTACTGCTAGTGCATAAGCTCAGATCATGACTGCTTTAAGCTCAACGCTGGTGCATTAGCTCAGCTGTTGCAAAGTACAAACAGCAAACTCTGCAAAACCTTAAGACAGCACACAATGGAATAACTGGTGGTAAGAGCGTGTGAAAGAAATGTTTTACGGAAACAATTATGGATAGAAAAGAGGAAGTAGAGTGTAGACATAGGAGGTAATTTTAGCACAGCTTGCAAGCTTGTTTATCTGTCTGTATAAATTGGGAGTCACACAAGCGCTTCCATTCTCCCCCTGGAACATCATGCCGAGGTATGCCCAACGTGACTCCCAATGGGAAGGTAGTATGTCTGACTGCCTAACTACCGTTTAAACCTAGTGCCCAATTAAGCATGTCTAACGTTGATCTCTTCTTATGCATGTGTGCTTTCAGACTTGGAATCAATAAATGTAATGCTGTTTAAGTTCAATCAGGAGTCATTCTGGTCTTAATTCTGCTTTATTAATTTATCAATGTAAGAAATATAAGCAGCAGACTGGCAGTGGCTTGTAAATGTGTCTCTTACCTCTCTTAGGGTTCAGGCTGCAGGGGTCCGAATCCTGTTTGGTCAAGTCCTTGCATTCCCCGTTTATCTTCCAGGAGTTGCCGAAGCCCCCAGCCTGCACCTCCACCAGGCCAGCGGGGGTCAGGAAGTCATCGCCCTGGTTACCGTTGTAGTTTCCACACAGGCCACACATTTTACCGGAGTACGCTGGGCTTAGCTGTCAACACAGAACACTCCAGTCGGTCAATAGTCCCCATAATTCAATTATAATGTCCAGTGCATACCTAGCATGGGCAGACAAACACCACGGCCTGTTTCACCTCAAGTCGGTAGACAGTTTCACAATATAACATGCACTCTGTCCATTGTGCACAAGCAGGTTCATTTAACATTCTTTGTATAATGTGCACCCCTAATATAATGCTCCCCACTTTTAAATTTACTTTTTACATAAAATGTTCTTCTCTGGTGTGTTAAAAGCAGAGTGGTAAAGTAAGGAATAATACAGGATACACTGAATTGTGTTTCAATTAAGCATAAACTGCACATTTGTTATAAAGTCAGGCAGTCCCGATACGAAAGCCTGCGAAGGGCCGGATTAAGAATTGTCAGGGTCCTGGGAACACTGTCTAAAAACCACCAGGTCACGTGTCAAAAACACTCAAACAATTTTAAAGGAATGGGGTGTCAAGCACTATTAAATAAAAATGTAAAATTGTGACTTGTATTTCCTAAGCTTATAGTCCCCACATCTATATATATCTATATATATGATTATATATATATATATATATATATATATATATATATATATATATATATATAAAATAAAACAGCATTGAGTGCGAACAGCCAATCAGCTTCCAGATCTAGCAGGCTTCTGTTCTGCTAGAACACTGAAGTGCTTAACTGTGAATTCAATTTGAAATCAATCCGGGCATAAATACCGGCTTTTTCCCTTCACAGTCTAATCTATAACTTATCTGATAACATAAAAAAACTACTTAAACACTAATACGTTCTGACACTGGTCTAGAGACAAGGGAAATAACGTCTGTGACAGGACATTGTAATGAAGGGTCAATTCACAGCTACTGGACAGCAAATCAACAGGAAAGACACGATTGGTCCACAATTCTGTCATTAGCTGGTTCCAAACCACACCCTCCCTGTAATATTCTGAAAAGTATGGTAATAAATATGAGTTGGTGTGAGGCGAGAGTGTATTAAATGGAATGTCCAGACAGTAATTTATGTGTACAAAAATAAAATAATTTATTTTTATTATCTATACACAACAAAATAATTAAATAGCAAAAGAAAACAAAATGGTGTGAGGGAAGGAGTGCAGGGGTGAAATCCAAAACTGATCGTGATAACTCGTCTTTAATCGTCTTCGTGGTAAACCATACATAAACAAAAAAAGACAAAAGAAATGTTAGTGTTTTTTTTTTAAAAATCCCGCTGCACCAAACTAGTCTCTCCCTCCACCCGTTACTCCTCCTATTTTACTTTCGGACCAACCCTGAACACAGTAGTACGTTCCCTTTAGTATGTAATGTCCCGCCTCTGTAGTCAGTGGAACACCAATCCCCAACTGACAAGTGTCCTTATCCTTCACTTGACTCCAGTGGCTGGAATTTACATACTCGTACTTCCGCCCCTCACCAAGGTGCCGCCCCTCAAAAGATGACTTTTGCCATGGTCACGAGATCTTGGTAAGGGAAGTCCCGAGTTGGTTTGATGCAATCTACTGTCGGGAGGCTGAATCACAGACCGAAATCCCTTTGACTCATGACAGTTGGTTATAAGTTGAAATGTGGTGAAGATACCTTCAGCAGGAGTTTGCCACGACCATCCCAGTCCAGCTGAAAGTCCTCATTGTAAGTCAGCTGCACAGATGACATAACAGTGTGCTGGATCCGAAGGGGTCCTGAAATGTAAGAATTACACTTACTGTGAGAATCAGACAACACCTGCTGCTTATACCTGGTCCTCCACTGTCCACAGGATACTGCTGACATGCACTGCCTGCCCACTTTATTGGGATCTGTCTATGCGCTGGGGTGGGGCATGACCTCCTGGTATACCCTGATCCTTAATTGCAGGTCAAGCGAATTCCATAGCGTTAGGAGAAAAATGTGTTGTTGTTGATTTTCTGTGTTATATGTTGCTCTGCTTGGTCTGTGTATCTTCTTTAACTTCAATGTAATGGCGAGCTTATGGAAAGTTACTAATAAGGACACATTATTTGGATCTTATATATGGAGGTTGCTGGTGTCTTTCACTCTTCTGTTGTAATCTCTGGTAGTAATATGTCTAATTAGCAGGATGTGTGTGTTCAATGCATGAACTGTGAGAATGTTTATTAGAAGGACCAAGAGGGTACCAAACTATACTGGACAAAAGTTACAAAAGAAAGAATTGTTGTAACCACAGATTAGGTATGCAAAGGGTTGTTTAGAGCTCTTTTGTTGGACCAGAAGAAGCAATGAAGACTGTCATCCCTGAAACTGGTAATTCTGCACATAAAATGCCCTTAGTATTAGTATTAAACTGGATCGGTATTCAAGGGGAATGACAGACATCAGGCACCTTTCATGGCCACCACAACCTTCTTCCAACATCTTGTGGAGTCTATGCCCTGTCAAGGCTGTGATCAGAACCAGGCAGAGTACACAGAACCAATAGAAATTAGCCTGGAGGTATGTTTTGGGTCATTATCTTGCTGCAGGATGAACCCCTGACCAACTAGGCGTATACCAGAGAGTATTGCATGGCACTGCAAAATGCTGTGGTAGCCATTTTGGTTCAGGATGCCACTCACTCTGTGCAAGTCGGCGACTCTGGATCCAGCAAAAGAGCCCCAGACCATCACGCTTCCTCCTCCATTTATGGCAGTTGATGTCACACACGCAGGAAACATCCTTTTGCCTACTCGACGGCGTATAAAAACCCTGTGTGATGAACTGAAGATTTCAAATTTTGGTTCATCAGTCCATAACACCTTCTTCCAGTCTTCAGTAGTCCAATGGCGGTGCTTCATGGCCCAGACAAGCCTCTTTTTCTTATTTTGCCATCTTAGCAATGGCTTTCTTACTGTCACTCGACCTGTCAAACCTGCAGCTCGAAGTCTTCTCTTCACAGTTGAAACTGAGACTTGCTTACTTCGACCAGTGTTAAGCTGTGCTTGAAGCTGTTGTCCTGTGAGCCGCCTCTCACGCAAGCTGTTGACTCTCAGAAACTTGTCTAATGATTCTGTTGTGGCTTTGGGTCTGCCAGATCTCTTCCTGTCAGAGTTTCCTCCAGTTTCCAAGTGCCTTTTGATGGTGTAGGAAACGGTACTCACTGACACCTTGGCTTTCTTTGCAATTTCTCTAAAGGAAAGACCTACACTTTAAAGGGTTATAGTGGTCTGTCTGTCTTCCTTTGTTAATTGCCTTTTTCTTGCCATTATGATAGCAATATACTACATCCTGCAGTACAATACTGTCCAAATAATGCTTAAGAGGGTGTAGTAACACAGTCTGTTCCAACACTGCTTTTATACAGACAGAGGGTTTGTAAGTAATCAACAAAAGTTGGGACACCTGTAGGAATTGTTAGCATCAACATTCAAGGCTTAATTTACTTCCATTGCTGCAGAACATAAGAACATAAGAACATAAGAAAGTTTACAAACGAGAGGAGGCCATTCGGTCCATCTTGCTCGTTTGGTTGTTAGTAGCTTATTGATCCCAAAATCTCATCAAGCAGCTTCTTGAAGGATCCCAGGGTGTCAGCTTCAACAACATTACTGGGGAGTTGATTCCAGACCCTCACAATTCTCTGTGTAAAAAAGTGCCTCCTATTTTCTGTTCTGAATGCCCCTTTGTCTAAACTCCATTTGTGACCCCTGGTCCTTGTTTCTTTTTTCAGGCTGAAAAAGTCCCTTGGGTCGACACTGTCAATACCTTTTAGAATTTTGAATGCTTGAATTAGGTCGCCACGTAGTCTTCTTTGTTCAAGACTGAACAGATTCAATTCTTTTAGCCTGTCTGCATATGACATTTTAAGCCCGGAATAATTCTGATTGCTCTTCTTTGCACTCTTTCTAGAGCAGCAATATCTTTTTTATAGCGAGGTGACCAGAACTGCACACAATATTCAAGATGAGGTCTTACTAGTGCATTGTACAGTTTTAACATTACTTCCCTTGATTTAAATTCAACACTTTTCACAATGTATCCGAGCATCTTGTTAGCCTTTTTTATAGCTTCCCCACATTGTCTAGATGAAGACAACAAAAACTCCTAGGTCTTTTTCATAGATTCCTTCTCCAATTTCAGTATCTCCCATATGATATTTATAATGTACATTTTTATTTCCTGTGTGCAGTACCTTACACTTTTCTCTACTAAATGTCATTTGCCATGTGTCTGCCCAGTTCTGAATCTTGTCTAGATCATTTTGAATGACCTTTGCTGCTGCAATAGTGTTTGCCACTCCTCCTACTTTTGTGTCGTCTGCAAATTTAACAAGTTTGCTTACTATACCAGAATCTAAATCATTAATGTAGATTAGGAATAGCAGAGGACCTAATACTGATCCCTGTGGTACACCGCTGGTTACCACACTCCATTCTGAGGTTTTTCCTCTAATCAGTACTTTCTGTTTTCTACATGTTAACCACTCCCTAATCCATGTACATGCGTTTCCTTGAATCCCAACAGCTGTAAGCTGTTAACCCATTACTTGTTCCCTGAAAAAGACCTTTTTGTATAACTCTGAAATGTCATTATTTTTCAGTGTTTGGTAACCTAAACTTTTTTTTTTAACCTCTGGCAGTTTTCCGCTTACCTTTGTACCATTTCAGGTTATTCACTGGACTTGAACTGCTTAAATTTCAATAAAAACTGGAAAAATGGGGGTGTTCTAAAACTTTTGACCGGTAGTGTATGTCAAAATCAGAAATCTAACAAGGGCAACCTCAGCCCATTGTAGCCATCTCTGTGCTACCACTGATCGTCTTTACAAATACATTATAGTTCTTCTGTAGTGCAGCTGCCTTGCCAGGTATACAGAAGCAGGCTGTTACATACCTTGTACTAAAGGAGTCTGAATATCCAGACCATTTACTGACACCCCTCCTCCGTGCTTCATCTTAATGGTGATATTGGACAGCTTGTGGAAACGCAAAGTGGCTGACCTGGTACACACCGCATCCTGGTCATCGGCACACTGCAAGAAAACATTCCAGCATTTTAATACACCGGACAGACTCATTAATCTATTTAAACAGGTCTGAGAGATCACAGCTCTCTAAACTAATGCACTTGTTTAGTAATTAAGCGAAGCAGTGGTTCAGGCAGGGAACTCTCTTTAACTTCAGATCAAATAACATCAACATCAAGCTTATTTTAGGAAATCAAATCTTCAGTTGAATGGCTAGTATCTTATTTGTCCTTCGATAAACAACACGTCCAATAATCAGCAAGGAAGGGATCAATCCATTATGTCCCGGATGCTTCTTGGCATGTCTAACGGGAAGGGCAGCTATCCTGCCCCCCTGCCCGTAGCTTCCCTACAGTCAGCCTCTCCACTGTTCTGAGCTCATTTATGGGCAGGGGTACCTTGAATGGTGAAGCCAAAAGCCAAAGAATGTAGTGCAAAATATGTATAATGTGACAGCGTTGTCTAGTCTATGTTTTAGTAAATAATCTATCGCATGAGTTCCTCACGGAATTACTTTGTAGCATTTTCTGTTTATCACGTCCTGGGGACTTTTTAAACGTTTTCCTTATAAACGTCTCCTATAGTAAAAGCATAGCAGTGTAACAAAGCATAGAGAGGTATGGTAAAGTGTAGGGAAGCATTTTAAAGCACAGAGAGGTACGATAAAGCATAGGGAAGCATTGTAAAGCCCATGGAAGTATGGTAAAGCATACTTAAAAACAAGCCATGATAAACTAACCCTTATAAAAGTTTCCCATAGTAAAAGCATAACACAGTGTAATAAAGCACAGTTAAAGCATGGTGATGTAGTAATGGCTTCCTGCACAAGGTATTAATCATGTAACAATACATTTCTATACAGAATTGTGTAAGTTTGTCAACCCCTCCCCCTTTCCCCCACAGAGGGAGTGTGCAATGATGGAGTGGAACCCCCTATCATTGGACAGAAGTAAGACAAATGGAAGTGGAATGACCAGTTGCTTACAGAGGTATAAATATCAAATCTTTTCATTCTTTTGAACTGACTCCGCAGATATCTGTGTTTTTCCGATACAAACGTATGCACTGAGCTGTATGGAGGCCTGTCCGAAGTCAGTTTAAATCTTATGCTTATATGAGTGTATTGGAGGTATAGCTTTATTTTATACAAAGTGTTTTTGAATCAAAAACCATTTGTCAGCTCATTTTTCCATTACAGTGAAGCATAGGTGAAGCATTGTAAAGCATAGCGAGGTATAGCAAAGCATATTAATAAACATGGAAAACCAGGGTAAACTATGGTAAGTGCATAGTAGAACCATGGGAAAACGAAAGCATCTTAAAACTGAAATAGCAGCCTTCATCTTAGTCCGTGAAAGGATGCTCACACAATTGTTCAGTGAAGCGCACCGTAGGGTCTGTGACTGTTCACACACGAACAGCACCTGAGAGGGGAAATAACTGTATGGGGGGCTGCTTTGGTTGGACGAGGGCCAATAACAATGTATCTGTTCATGTTTATCTGTTCAATCTATCTGTTCAACTCCACCAAACATGGGCATTTACCCACTTTTTTATTCACCACAGCACCACTGGGTACACCAGCGTGTAACCATTAACCTGCCCCCTGCAACACTGCCCCCAGTTGATATTGAAATCTGAAATATTTACTTGTGATGCATTTCTTACATCCACTAAAGCTGAGGGAACACAAAGCCACTTTTTCAGGAACAATGGCTTGGAACCTGGTTCCAGGAGACTGGGAGACCTAGTTTGAGGCAACTCTGCCACATCAAACCCCAAGCCCCCTGGTGTGGCGTGCAGTGGCCTGAAACCTAGTCTCCTGAAACCAAGTTCTAAGCTACAAAGTGGCTTCATGTTCCCTCAGCTTAACAGCAAACCCTTTTAATACCACAGTAATGGGACTGAGAAAATATAGTGACAATAAGCAGTTGACTTTATCCGGAGAGCTTCACATTGCTTTTATTCAGTACTGTCTACAATGATCAACCCGGTTTGAAAAGGGACTCTGCCAGCCCCAGTTAGGATCGTGGCTCGCTGGTTGAAATAAGAGGTATTAATTACCTGGACTGTTTCAATGATGGCAGCAAATTCATTATCCTGACAGTCCTTCGCAAACAAGTACTGACAGACACCACTGAAAGTGAAGAACTTGTTATCGAAGCTCTTGAAGTGAGACTGCCCAGTGACGAAGCATTCTCCTGCAAAGAAAACCCAGAGTTAGGCAAGTCTGCAGCCCATAAAAACACAGAGCTCTCATGGAAACCATGTGGATAATCTAGTCTGAGTCTGAACAGTAAAACCCTATCGGTAGTACAGAGTTAGTTGACTCTATTACCGGTAAGGACTTGTTCTGTTTAAATGGAAAGCTTATTAACCCAGCTTTGTGTTCCAGGTAACCCAAGCTTTTCCCTTTTACAAAACAATTAGGTCAATTTCTCATATTCATGTAATTGGTGTGGAATGTTGAATGTGAAGCATGATATATGTGCCTTTTCAATACTCAATATTCATAATTAAGGTACAAAGGGTAGAGAAACCTTAACCCTGTGCCGAGTTATTAGCATGTTGCCCTCATAGCAAGATATTTCACCTGTGCACATCTTAGAATTCTATTGGTTTCAGTACAATGAACAGAGATCCTTTGCAATCTAATCCCTCTGTCAGCAAAAGCAGTTAGAAACAAAGTGAGCTATATATTACATCTGAGTAACAGTAGAGACGCATAGACACGGATGAAAATATATTCAATGAACACAAAGTCCTGCTGAAACAAAAATACTGAAGGTTTTAAATGCATATAATTAATGTACAGACACACTGTAGGTTAGCTTACTTCCATTAAACATTTAGCCATTCACTAAACATTCAAACTAAACTGAGAGATATCAGCCTCATGGTTTGCTTAGTTCATAGGTGTAGTTTACACAGGGGGACATGGGGGGGGGCATGTCCCCCTCACTTTTTCAACGACGGGGAAATGTCTCCCTCACATTGCAGCAGCAGAGTCTCCACTAGGACCCAGCAGAAACAGCAAACAACTGAGGTAGTGATGACACGCAATTCATTATGGGTGATATCAAGCAGAAAAGGCAAAGCAGAGCCTGGTAGTAAAGAACTGTTTCTCTGAGTTGTTTTTTTTTTCTTTTCTTTTCATTCTAAAATGTCTCAACCATGATACCATTTATGATGTCTATGGTCCCAATACTATACAAATATCTTCTTTTCGAACATTGGGATCATACTGTGGTAACGTAGCTGTGAAATACCCCCCCCCCCCCCCCCCCCCCCCCCACTGTCCTCTGAAGAGGCGCCAATCTGAGTGAAATCAATATTTATATTTGATTACTATATGCCCCAGATACAGAAACTGTTATGCATACTGTTAAAGTATTGACATTTTTTTGCATCAACACTGAAAAGGCTGGTTTACTTTTGTAAATAAATTGCTGGGTAACCGAGCAGAAACCAGTAAACGGCTGTTCCAATTCCCAGTTCTTGCCCAGTTCTGTTCACTCACTTTTCTGCAGATCAGTTGTCTGAACAATGTGGCTACACCACTCAGCTTTGAACTTCATTATGTGTTTGAGTTGGAGATCTGCCTTTTGACTGGTGAGGAGGGTGCAAGAGAGCTCCACCCACAAGAGAGCTCCACCCACAACACAGCCCCACCCATAACAGAGATCCACCCACAACATAGCCCCACCCATAACAGAGATCCACCCATAAGAAAGCTCCACCCACAAGGCAGTGACGCAGTACTTACATACTTTAAAGGTAGGGTGTGATCCGAGTGGTGAAACAAAGTTGTTATTATGAAGTCTTACCTGGGCACTCTTCATTGCTGCACTCCCACAGTCCGTGTCTGCATATGCTGTAAAACAGAAGCACAGTTCCTTCCTCAACAAGCTTGACGCAGGATGGTTTTATTTCAATTTTAAATAAGAGCGATGGGCCACTGTTCTTTCTCAGGTTAATTTCTCATTGTTGTTTAGAGGGCAGGGCCTCTGTTTCTCTTGCTCTGTGTACTGACCAGGTGTTGCAGTCCTGGGCGATGCTGGAGCCGGGGGGGTAGTGGTGGCCCGTGTGGGTGCAGGAGCACTGAGAGGAGTCGACACAGTGCTCTCCATCCAGAACCTTCCCCGCTGCCAAATACAGAGACACAGTGAGAGATTCAGTACCACAGAGAGACAGCAACAGACCCAGTACCAGAGACTGTGACAGAGCCAGTACCACAGAGACTGTCACAGATCAGGGACTGCAATCTTGTGTACCAGAGCTGAACCCCTCACAGTCGCATTTAGAGCTCTTTTCTGAACAGAAAGGGTATGCTCTCTTTAATTTTTTTGCTTTGTTATTTATTTTCCTTTTTCACATTTTAATACTATTGGAGTTGCACTTTTAGGAGAGTGCATACAGTTTTATTTATCTATTCATTTATTTGATAATACAGATGTATGAAGTTCAGAATGATACATCTACTTCCATTTTGGTGCAATTCATGTAAACTGATACAAGGTCAGTCCTTGGGTAAAACAAAATGATAGACGTGTTTAATTTAAATAAGTATCTGATAGAAAGAAGGCTTTTATTTATCTGCCTCTCTGGAGGATAGTCAAGTCTGTCACTTGTGAGTTGGTATGGAAACTTCATCATGAAAGGAGGAGGTATCAGTTTCATGCAAACAGAGCTTATTAATGAACTGGAACTTCAGGGCTTCACTGTTATTATGAAAGGAATTATTGAATCGTGTTGTTCCACTATTGGCCACTTGGGGGAAGACTCACCTTAGAAGTTATATTGCCATTTCATTCCCATCACTAATCGAGTGCCTCCAACCCCAGGGAAGTCTGTATATTCCATGTGTATGGATGCCCTGAAAGGCCTTATTGCATTTACAATCCAAAAACAGTGGATTTGAAGAGGGGAAAAGCATAAATTATGTTTTTTTAATTATTTAATTTCCTTACATCAATAAAGTAGTCCCATGTATAACTCTGAACTACACACTATGTTAAACTGAGTAAATTAATTTAATAAAAAACATGAAAAAGAAAGTACATTTGATACTGTGCACATTAATAATAATAATCTTTATTTGTATATAGCACCTTTCATAGTGGACCACCATCACAAAGCACTTTACAAAATAAGGCTAAGGTGGGTGAACTATGAATCAGCTGCCAAGTCACTTACAAGAACGTCTCACACAAAAGATGGAGCACAAGGAGGTTAAGAGATTTTGTTTTGTTATCTGTTTTTTTTTTCAGTTTTTTCTCTTCCAGTTCATTTCATTGTTCTTCATGCTAATCAGCATGTCTGCTTACTACTTTGGGATGTTTTTGCTAACTGGTCACTTAGTTTTATAGTTACAGCTCTAAACAAGATGGAAAAAAGTGGATAAAAAGCGGTACGCAGCACACTGCTCATGCTCGCACATGCCTAAACAATGCATAAACAACACAAGTGCCCATTCAAATCTAGTACCTTATATTTATCATACATTGGGTCTTATACATTGTTTTTTTCCTTTTTAGAAAAAATGATTGTCTGTTTCTATTTTAAGTTTTCAAAAAAATAATGTATAATTAATGGTAAATGTACCTCATTTAACAATAGAAAAACACATCGCTCATATATATATATATATATATATATATATATATAGAGAGAGAGAGAGAGAGAGAGAGAGAGAGAGAGAGAGAGACACACACACACACACACACACACACACACACACACACACACACACACACACACACACACACACAGATACTGGGTGTGATTTACCAAATTTCCAGTGGGGGCTAAAATAGACAAGCAACAAAACATCATGGTAAGCCTTGATACATTTCTAGTACACAATTTAAACAGTTAAGAGAATCACTGTTAATTATTGATACCGAATCAACTGCTAAAAAATGCAACTGCAAGGGGGCGAGGATAGCGTCTGCGCACTTTGAAAACGTACGGGGAGCCAGGGAGAGGCCGAATGGCAGTACGGAAAACTTGTACGCGCTGCTTTGAAGGCAAATCAGAGATATTTCCTGTGCTGTGGACAAATGGGAACGTGAAAATACGTGTCCCGCAAGTCCACCATGGTGAACCAGTCGCCCGGCCGGACAGACGGGAGTATGTGACGACGAGTCAGCATTCGGAACCTCCTCTATTTCAGAAACTGGTTGAGGAACCGCAGGTCCAGGATGGGGCGAAAACCACCGTCCCTTTTCGGCACCAGAAAATACCACGAGTAGAACCTCTCTCCGAGAGTGGTGGAATCTACGAGACGAATGGCGTGCTTGCCAGCAAGGCTGCCACTTCGGTCTGGAGCAACGAGACCTGAAGCGAATCCGTCACGTACATAGTCATGAAGCCGTAAAAAGGAGGGGGTCCCAAGTGAAACCAAAGTGTGTAACCGTATTGTACGGTTGCGAGCACCCACGCATCGGAGGTGCAAGCGCGCCAGTAGTGCAGCTGTTGTGCCATGAACTGGGTCTAAGGCCGCAAGCCCTCAGGGACCCTGATGGAGTGGTTGAGGCTGAGGCGGGGCTGGCTGTGGCGGTTGCCTAGGGCAGGTGCCCTGGAACCGCCTTCTAGGGTGTTGCTGCATGGGCTGGCCACGGCCACCGCGTTGCGGGAGGGTCCTATCTCTCGTCTGAGATGAAGCCTGTAGGCGATGCCTAAGGTCACCTATCAGGGCTGTGGGAACATTAAAAACCTTAAAAGGGAGACTTCCGACAGAGCCATACTGTGGTGCTCAATGAGCCAGAGAGGACTCAAGAGCATTTCGCTGCACAACTCTGGACTTCCTTACAGGTTTTAAACATAGGTAAGCACTCTAAAAATACTGAGGTGTTTTCATTTCATATGCACAGCAAATCTAAACTACAGAAGCAATGGGGTGTTCTAATACATTTGCACACGACTGTACATTGTCAATGGACAGGTAATATAGTGCGGCTATTATAATGATCTATACAGTGGATCGGAATGCTACCTGATTGTTCCCAACCTTATAAAAGCTTACCACATTAAAAACACAGCAAAGTGACATAACAAAGCACAGTGAAAAAATGGTAACGCATAGGGAAGCATTGTACATTAATATACGTGGCAAACCAGGGTAAACTATGATGCATGGGGGGAAACTGTGCAAAAATACTGTGCTGAACTTTTATATGGGCAAACCCCAATTCCATTGGATTTTAATTGCATTAAGTTGGTCTATAGATTAATCCAGAGGTAAAACGCTAGCTGAAATAATAGATAAAGAGTGAAGAAATTGAGATCAGCACCTCAGTGTGCTTAAGCAAGCCAGCTTTGGAGTTTACAGTGAATAATAACTTGTTTCCATGAGCAGGGATTGATTGCCAATCCAAGCTCCCGCATTCCTCCTCAACCCCCACAGATAGTCTACCGGGTGAGTAAAAGACTCCTATGCAATGAGAGTTCCTAGTTCACAAAGGAAACGTTGATGGAACCCTAGAGAACGTTAATTTTTGTTTTTCTCACCTGGGCAGCTGCAGCCGTCGCCACAGCCCTCCTTGCACACGTCACTGATGTTGAGACTCTGGCAGGTGTGGCTGCAGGGACTGGTGCACTCATTGTATTGCATACCAAAGGGACACCGCGGACCTGCAACAGAACAATCACACCTGCGTGTTAATAAAGCACAGAGACAGGACATGCAGCACTGTGCACATCTATCAGAACATCTCAAGAGTCATCATTTATATCCTTTATATTTATACCTGCACGAAAACCTCTGGGTGTGAGAATTTCAATTTCCGCTCAGTAACCAGTGATATAGAAACAATAGGACACTCATGAAAATGTTAGACTACTTGTGCTAGCCCTAACCCTTTAACACTAACTCTAAACCCAACACTAACTTTAACCCCAACCCTAACTCTAAACCGAACACTAACTTTAATCCTAACCCTAACTCTAAACCGAACACTAACTTTAACCCCAACCCTAACTCTAAACCCAACACTAACTTTAACCCCAACCCTAACTCTAAACCCAACACTAACTTTAACCCCAACCCTAACTCTAAACCCAACACTAACTTTAACCCTAACCCTAACTCTAAACCCAACACTAACTTTAACCCCAACCCTAACTCTAAACCCAACACTAACTTTAACCCTAACCCTAACTCTAAACCCAACACTAACTTTAACCCCAACCCTAACTCTAACTTTAACCCTAACCCTAACTCTAAACCCAACACTAACTTTAACCCTAACCCTTTTCTGATACAATTGTGACTTGTATATATTGTGCAAAAAGATTTATACATGAAGTACATTGTAACTATGCACAATGGCGTTGTAATTATGTGTAAGTACAAATGTATTTACTAGTCCTCTTTGCACTTCGGGTAATTGTCATAAAAAGCCCCTCTAGATTTTCTCCTGGCCTTAGTCACAATGTTTTATTATCACCCCCCCCATACTCACTGCAGTGGCTCTCAGCGGGCCAGCCCCTCAGGATCACGCCTCTCTGGGCGCAGGTCCTGGCATACTCCAGGAAAGCATGGCACTGGCACT
Organism: Polyodon spathula; assembly: GCF_017654505.1. Classification (NCBI taxonomy): domain Eukaryota; kingdom Metazoa; phylum Chordata; class Actinopteri; order Acipenseriformes; family Polyodontidae; genus Polyodon; species Polyodon spathula. The sequence continues at coordinate 15,072,146 of NC_054541.1, read as the reverse complement.
CAGGACCCTCGTGGCAGTGGCAGGTGTCGTCCTCACACATGCTGATGAAGGGCTCGGGGTCCACGACGTGAGCGCACTTCAGAAACACAGGAGAGCTGGACAGGATCCGACACCTCGACATGGGATCCTGGGAGAGAGGGGGGAAGGGGAGAGAGAGAGGGGGGAGGGAGAGAAGAGGAGGTGGACAGGGTGAAAGAAAGGAAGCCATTATTATTAATAATGTATACATATATTCATTTTTAATTCTCATACCTCGATTAAAAGTCATTTAAAGTTCAGCTTTTTGATTGGAAGTGTACCGACATCTATTTGGTTAACTACACTACATTGGACCACAATCATATACAGTTAAAAAGGAACCATTTTGGGGGCTCCTGAGTGGCACATCCAGTAAAGGCGCTCTGCATGAGTGCAGGATGCACCCCATAGCCTGGACATCACCAGTTCAAGTCTGTGCTATTCCACAACTGCTTCAGTGTTGCTACAGCTACAATGAACTGAAGAACAAAAAGAAGTCAAGTTTTTTCACTCTGGAAATCTGGTAACCCTTTTTGACCTCCCTACTATTTGTACTTCTGATTCCCTGTGACTCCCTGAAGTTCAGTGACAAACACACCATCTCTCCCCTGTACTCATAGTACCTCTTGTGTCTCAGTAGAAACATCGCAGGTCTGGCTGGAGGGGAGTACCCTTTTGCAGGGAGCTCCAGCACCATGCAGGGCCCAGGAATTAGCAAAGTCGTAGCTGTTCTCTGCCAGAAACCCTGGAAAAAAAACCATCAAAACAAGGGATAAAAAGATGATCAGGAATCATTGTTGCACCTAAGTTAAATCAACCAGACTACAGACCCCTCAAGTGACCTTCAGACCGGCAACAGTCAGTGTACACCCCGCAGAATAAACTTACATGTAAGATCACTGTTTGGGTGATGTTAAAATCTTAAGTTTGTCATTATCCGCATATGTTTGTATGTACACTCCATTCATCGATGAACAGGACGTCTGGTAACCCTCACTGTAAACAACCCGGGGAGAGAGATTCCTGGGTGCTATCATTGTGCTTTCAGTTCATATTAGTAAGAGGGTTCTTCACAAATCAATCCAAGCTTTTCTTTCTGAATTGTATATCAATTTTGTTAATTCATGGATTTCATTGATCACACAGTGCTGATATGTATGCCACTTATGTGGCTAAATCCCCATGAGTTATTTCCATACTCTAGAGCGTACCCTCCTGAGTCGTGTAATCGTCCTCAGGGACGTTGTTGAAGTTCCCACAGAGGCCACACGTCCTGTTAGAATGAATCGTCGAGAGAAGCATATGAATATTCCCGTTGCTGTCAATCTTCATCTGGAAGCCATACTCCTCGCTGGACACCTTGTAGTATCCTGCCTCCGTCTCTATGAAGATACCACTGGAGGCATAGGGCAGTGATAGCCTGGGGAATCAAACCAAGACAAGGGAATTCATTCCTTGAACATTATTCACAACTTGATGTATTGCACATTGTAATTATTTAAGAATAACTAGATGTAATTGTATTTATTTATTTTTTAGTTGCTTTAATATTTTACAAGAGCAATCAATCTGTGATGATCATGTGCACCAAGCAGACCAGTAACTGCAGTGAGAGAGTTTTCTAGCTTTAAGACGAGCATACGTGGGAGTTATGTGGTTGAATTATGTGCTCAGTGAACTATGTATACAAGATAAACATGTCAGTTAAAGCTACTAGGCCAGTTATATTACTGAAATCATGTGCAAGTAAGCTAATCCTCTGCTAGGTTTCGTTCCTGTTTAGTTTCACCTTTTCTCCCCTTGAGTGACGGTGCCGTCCAAAAACAGATGGATTTCTAAGAACTCTCCCAGATAGACAGACACACTTTTTCTTTGCCCTTTCTGGAAGTCACCTACAAAAATAAATAAAATAAATAAATAAAACTGCCAGCAATTCACGTTCACGTATCCTCATTTATAAAGTATTGACAGTCTCAATGTGCTCCCCTGACATGCAGTAAATATTGGTTTTAGTATCAAGGCTCTTGGTTCACAGTCCAGAACATCTCCCATTCTGAATCCAGTCGCAGGTTGTAGGTGTACTGAGATACTGAAGCAGAAAGATGATCCCTGCCTTGTTACACGTGGTGCAGTCTGTGATAATGCACACTGACCCACAAGCGAGAAAGAACGTTTCTGGCAATCCCCTGCCAGCTTGTAGCTGCAGTCTCCTGGGAAGTTGTAGAAATTCCCATCGAAGGTCTGGATGTGGTCCTTTCCAAAGAGACTGCATCGGCCTGTAAGGGCGTTGCCACCCTTCCCAGAAACCAGGGCTGAGCTGGGCCAGTCTGGATAAAGGAAGCAGAGTTAAGCCAAAGGAAAACCAGTCGAGCACACTAATCTACAGGAGACCTAACTTAGGGTAATGAATATGTTAGCTTGCATTGATCTTGGACTAACTAAAGCTACCTAGTGCTAATTGAGGTCTATGAAATTTGTGCGTTTTTACTGACAAATGTGAAAGAGTTCTAACCAGAGGTTAGGGTAGAGAAATGCATATGCAGATATGGCGCAGTTGCAGTAAACATAAAGATTAACATCTGGGTGAAATGGCATCCCTTTTAGAACACGCTGTGCTGTGTAATGTATGTCTTTAAGAGTCTGTTGGCTACCTCTAATCAAGCTGAGAAGGTATAACTCACACACCTTTTTCTGTATCAGGGTCTGTCATGCAAAGAGTGCAGGAGAAAGTCCACTCTCACTTTGATTAGAGGCAGCCACCAAACACTTAGAAACGTACATGTCATTAAATCTAAATTTGAAAAAAAAAACAGATAAAAAGCTGATATTAACATATTCAGTCTGTTCAAATAGATTCCGTTGTGGTTTAAACATCTAGAATGCTTTGTCATTGACATTCTGAGTGCAAGAGCTAGTTTCTTCTAACAGCTTCCTGTGGAGGAGTGGCTTATAATGCATACAATGAAGTAATACCCTACCTATTATCTGCAAGGCCAAAGCACACATCAGTATCCTCTGCATGTAAAACTCCATCTGTGGCAAAGTATTTAAAGGAAACAAGACACACATAAATAAATGTAGTTAAATTAGTTTGACTTTATAATAACATAAAGGTATTCATTGGCAAACAGCATACTGGAAGAAGCTGGCAGTATTTATAACATATTAGACGCCTGCGGTATCTCACTTAAATAACACATTTAGATTTGGCACCAATCACACAATCACCGGCTGTTTTTTCAACCGCAGAATTCGCTTTTTATTTTTAATATTTGTCAAGAGTTCTCATTACAGGTGTAAATAATAAGTAAAAACGCACATAATATACAGTCTATTGCATTGTGTACACTGTATAAAACGCATTGTGGTAAAAACAAAAAAAGCTGTAAGCACACACATTAGGTAACACTTTACATTAAGTGTCTCTTACTCTGTATTTGCATAGTATTTACTTAATTAATACATGTGTACTTACACATAATTACAATGTTATTATGCATAGTTACAATGTACTTAATGGGTAAATCTTTTTGCACGATATAACCTTAACCCTATATCGAAACCTAACTCTAACCCTAACCCTAAAGATTTCCTGATACAATTGTGTGCTCACATATACCGTGCAAAAAGATTCACACGTTAACTACACTGTAACTATGTATAAGAACACTGTAATTATGTGTGAGTACCAGTAATTACAAACACTTAATGTAAGTGTTACAGATTCTCCTGTCAGAGTAAATAGCTTTATGTGTTTAGCCCAAAATGTTTTCACAATTGTACATTTGTGTGGCGTGCAGCCGTCAACACTTATTGTAATTCTTGGGAATGTAATAAACAATATATTTTAAAGATTCATAAACAACTCAAAGCGTTTTGAATTGGCGTGTCAAGCAATCCACTGGTTCTGGTGCAGAACAACACTCCACAGTGTGCATTATTCCTCTCATTCACCAGCACATCACTGTTTAGCCCTTGCGTAACCACTGGGGTTGAAAGATGCTCATTGATTAGCTGAGGAAAATGAACAGAGGAATGGTTCTTAGAGTTTACACTCTTTTTTCTGAGAAGCGTTCAGAGGAGTCACCCATATAGAAGTTCCCAATGGTGAACACCTTTCTGTGCTTTACTGTGCTTACCTATGCTTTACCATGATTTCACTGTGCTTTATTGCACTTTGCTATACTTTTACAATGGGACACTTTTATAATATTGCAGTGCAACATAACAAATGTAACATAATCCCAATGGAGGGCTTTTAATCAATCATGATGGCTTTCTTGACTGGTAACAAAACCTCCTAATATGTTTAAATACAATTCTTTCTCCCTGAACACACCAACTTCGTGTCACCCGTGATCACTCTATTTATACACCTGTGGCTGGAGCCTTAATTAATCATTTAATCATTTATTCAATTCCTGGCTCCAGCCACATTCCCACACGTTTTCTCAGGGAGGATTAACTGCTTCCCTGTTACCCACTATTCCACACACACATCACCATGCTCATACGAACTTTAATCTGCCAGTGAAGTTACTGCAATCTCTGTGTTTAAATACAAAAATATATATACAAAACAACACAAATGTACTGTTATACAATACACTCCATCGACAACCAATTATATAAAAGCACTTTAAAAATGAGTTTCAATTTAGACTAAAAGAATCCAGTGTTTCAACCTGCCTGATGGAAAGTTCCTTAACCAAGGTGCTCAGCAGCAGAAAGCTCCAGCTCCAGCTGATTTAAGATTTTTTTGGAACAATAAGAGTTCTGCATTTTAGTATCTCAAGGAACGAACAGGATTGTACAAAGTTAGTAGTTCTTGGAGATTGGATGGCCCTAATCCACAAAGGACGTATTACAGCAATTTTAAAATCGATTTGATAGCTCGCTGGTAACCGATGTAAGGACCTGAGCACTGCAGTAATGTGTTGAGAAAGACGAGTGTGAGAAAGCAGTCTGGCAGTGGCAGGTACACCAGCACACAAGGAATTGCAATAATCAAGACAAGACATTTAAACATGGTTACTCCTAAAGTGTTCTGGAAATTAAACAAAACCGAACATCCCTACAATGGACTGGGGGCGCCGACAGTCTACAGCTTTTGAAATAGCAGAAGGAATCGTCTGAAGCACCCATCTCTCGGGGTAGAATACTTTCTCACAGGTACATTTGGGAACCAAACTGCTGAACTGAACTCAATACAAAACCAAGCGGCAGACTTTTAAGAATCAAAGCTTACCTTAAACTGCAAAAAAATGTGTTCAGGTCTGCAGTAAAGCTTTCCTATAACATGCTGTTGAAATCCAGTCCTACTGACAGACAGCTTCAACCTGAGTAGGCCTGGACACTCCCTGCCAGTCGAATGGACACGAATACAAGCAGACTGTCTTCGAGACAGTTTATATAAGCCAGGAAGTTCTGCTCAATAGTGGGGAACAGATAATTTTGCAGTACTGGATCCTGGAGCTGTCAGAGACCCTGTCTTGTTAATTGCCAAATGCAAAACAATGGAAGGAAACTGGGTAACAAAAACAGACTGACAGAGTTCTCATTACTGAAAAAGAAAAGGAAAATATTTTCAATTCCTGGCACAATAATAAGCTTTTAAAAAACAGCAGGATGATCCCTAATAGCGCAAAAAATACAGAATAACCATACTCTAATCTGTACCGACAGTACAGAGCTGCAACAAGGTCACTGTCATTATGATTTCCATTACTGCTGTACAGTTGCTGCTATAAATCATATTCAATATATGCAGCCCTTTGCACAGAACTGTAAGGACTGTTTTATGGAATGGTTTGTCAAGGACTGTTTTTTGAAGAGCCTTTATATTTGAAAAAAATGAGAATGAACCGCTAATCATCTTACTTTATTTATTTATGTAACTAGATTTAGTTTCTTGTATAAAACACTTTTTTCTCCCCTACCCGGCAACATAATGTACTGCATATGAAAAAGTCTGGCTTGTGAGGCTGGATTTAAAAAATAATACAGAGAGGTGGCTAAGTATCATAGGTGATACAGAAATGGGTACTACAGGATTAAAACTGTTGAAAACAGGTTTTGTGAAATTGACAATGAATACTTCAGGAACACTGCTCTTCAGACTATCAGTTTCATTTTTTTTTTTTTTGTTTCTAATTAAAAAGTATGCAGTCCAGAAGAGTCAGTCCCTAACATATTCCCTTGTCTCTTTTTTTTTTCAAAAGAGCCGACTTCCCAGTGTTTCTGCATGTTTAGCACGCCTTTGTCAAAGGAAAGTGTGTTTGAAACAAACAGTGGAGGTACTTCTAGGCTTCTGATGCCATGGTAACCACACTCACTTATTTCTATTTAAATGCATGAATGTGTTTGTGATGTCATTTACTACAACAGTATTTAATGATGTAATGATCTACTATTTCTTTCTGTTTAAACCTGCAGGCATCATGCTATTGAGTCTATGTATCCATTTATTTTCTTTTATTCTTCTGTATTGCACATTATCTAATTTTATTTATTCTTAAACTACACATTGTAAGCCATTTGTGTTGTGTTCGTAAATTGTTAAATTATTGGCTCAGCTACTTTCTTGATTTCTTGTTTGAGAGGTAATTCTGAATAGTTTTATATAACGCTGTACTTTCCTCTTTTACAGATTTTATTTTGTTACATTTTTGGCGAAAATATAGCTGAAACAAGGTTGCTAGTTTTGCGGGTTTTTTAAGATTGAATATTGATTTGCTCAATTTGCGATTTTACTTTTACCTTTACAAACCTTCACCATGTCTGAGGAACACAAAGCAATCCTCTCAGCTAGGGCAAACTCAACCTCAGACTCAATCTCATGAACTACCTGACAACCGAACAGTTCCGCTGACTAATGGCTGGTGAGTAATTAGCCGAGGATGTCTGCACAGTGCTGTCAGATACTGAAGCTCTTTGTAGTGTTGAAGGGAGGGTGTCTTTAGCACTTTGCCAAATTTCCTGCGATTTGAAAATGTTACTGCAACAAAAAGGGTAACAGTCCAAAGGCTTGTGGGACTCCTACATGTGGGGGTGGTTTGCAAAAGGGTACCACTAAGCCAGGGGTGTTTGTATTTGTTTTTTGAAGGGAAAACATAGAATACATGTCTCACATATGTAATACAGTGCCTACTGCTCTCTGTACTAGGGATGAAACGATAGTAAATTCCCACGATACGAACAGTTAAGAGCCCCCTCTTTCACGATACACCAATTATCACGATAGTAGCGGTTATTTTTCAATTACTTTTTTTAACTGAATAAAAAGAAAAAATAACCAGTTATGTCTTTTTTTCTGTGTGAAGAATGAAAAAATACCTTTATTTAAGTCTGTCAAAATGGGACAGCAAGCTTTCCTCCTCCTGCTTTATTTACACATTTTATTTATTTAAATGTACTTAGAAACAGTACATAATTACAAAATATGATGCATCTGTATTTCTTTCAATACTTTTAAAGTACTTGTTTTACACACATACTGCTAACTATTCTCAAATCTTTTTTAAATCCTTTTTTTTATTTATTTTTTTTATTTCGTTTATAATTAAAGAAAACACATTTCAATACCGTTATCAAGTTTACCCGAGGTACCCTGTGTTTCTGGTGGCATAATCGCCTATAACGTGTATATCTTAATAGACGTATTGAAATTATATAAATGTACTAATAATTGAGGGTGTAACGGAGGGCAGTATAAGGAGGGCGCCGCACAGGCTAACAAATTGTGTTATTAAAATGACCTTGCTTGTTGGCTGCTGACACCCAAGGGCGTGTTTGAAGTTGTTCCTGCTTCCGTTGTTGTGCTTTTACCATATCCTGCAGATTGGATGTACATCCTATGGTACTAACCCGCTATATATATTTTTTTGTAGTGAAAGTACACACTAGGAATGTCAGTTAAGCCTCAAAATAGCAATCGATTAATTGGGTTCACAAAATATAATCGTTCTAGTAAATATCCATGATCGTACCATACATTTTCAGTGCATTCCACATTCCGTGACGTTCAGTAAAAGCTTGTGCACAGCTGAATGGGAGCGGTAATTACGCCTGGGTAGCGTCAAGAGAAAAAGAAAAATAAAACACAACATTCGCAACAAGCCTAGCAGGTTAACATACTACAGGAGTGTTACTAAAATACCTGTTCCAAACAGATTACAGTACTTTGGAATGTAAGCTATATAAACTAGACACGAGTTTACGAAAAAGGGGGGGGGGGGGGGGGGGGGGGTTTTTTTTTTTTTAATTCAGCGACAGCACAGCATCATGCATTGCATCATGTTAATACTGTACCACCTAACCTTCATTATCTGTGAAACACAATGCGGAAATCCCGGGGTAACATAAATAATAATAATAATAATAATAATAATAATAATAATAATAAATGTATTTACTTACCACATACCCGCTAGCTGACCCAAAATTTAATGTTTAATGTCACTGATTATTTATTGATTATTTATTTATTTTTAACGTTGTTGAATATTGTTAAATATTCATTATATAACAGTTCATTTTGAAACTCCAAAGCATCACAAACTATATACAGCAAGTTTTTTTGTTTTTTTTCCAATGTGCATAATTTATTTACAGGCTGTTTGCCAGGAATACAAGCCTGTCCTCCTGCTCTGGATACAGGTGGCACATTTTTTTTTTTTTTTAGTTTGCTTGTTTTTTGTTTTTGCACAGTGAATACACAGAGCGGGGTACTTACAAATAATTTTCAAAACTGATACACTTTGCCACAGACCCTCATTATCATAATTATGGATCTTTATTTGCATGTTGATTAATTTGCATTGCTCTTAAGCTTACATAGGGTGCAGTGTAAAATAATGGTCTGGCCGCAATACAATCTGAATTTTGGTCCACAATTGCTGTGCCTGGGGATTTCAAAATGGGATACTTTCAGTGTTTGGAATTATTGTGATAAAAACCACAGTCAACAGTTTAAAAGACAAAAAAAATAGTTGGGAAATTCATAAATACAAATGTTTTGACTAGAAATCTTTATGGAGACATTGAAAAAGGATTGAAATTATGTGATTGAATGTATTCAACTCCTGGTATTTCTAAGGGTAGTTAAGAGACATAATGTAAAGTGTTATTTTTTAGTCTTTCATAACTTAAGCTCAGCCTCATAGTTCACAATAACAAGCTGTGGCAAAGTGGGTTACTGTAGACAGGTGTAGGAGTGATGCATTGTGTGAAAGAAGCAGACAGAGAGAATTATAATCAGAGAAAATTAGAAATGTTTTATTATCTTTGCAGGTCTGGCGACCAAACAATAATCCCAGGCAATACACAGCAATGTGTATTGCACTGTTTAATAATAATGGGTTGCAGTCCCAAATAATAAACACAGTTAGTACATCCACAATATACAAACACAGTCACCAGTCCTGGGTGCATGCAGTACTGCTCATGGTGGGTGATACAGTTTATATTTGTGACAAAGGTACAGTGTTGTCCAGTTTCGTGCTGGCCCCATAAAAAGCAGTTTTTCATTCTAAAGCTGAGTGAACAGTGACTTGAAACCTGGTTTCAGGAGAACTATTTTGAGGCAACTTTGCTATATCGTACCCCAAGTCTCCCCTGGTGTGCCATGCAGTGGCCTGAAATCTCCTGAGACCAAGTTCCACGCCACAAAGTGGCTGTGTATTCCCTCAGCTGAAAGGACTAGGCATTGCAGCATGCAGGTGTAGAGCAGGTTAATCTTGTAACAGCCAGGCCTCACGCTTCTACCTCCCTGTGGTTTCTCTCAAGCATTGAGCGATTCAACCCACTCTTGCTTTACCTGTCTTTTATACAGTTCACAGTAAATTATTATTATAACAAATGTCAGATCAATCAGAATTCCTTCTGGCTGGCACTCTGCACACAGCAATTTGCAGGTAACTTAATTCCTAAATCCAGGCTCACAGTTATCACACTTATATATATATAACAACACTTATCTTGGGTCTTGGTGAGGCAGAATATCTAAACTCAACCTTGGTTTTTCTCAGCGGAGAGTCAGCAAGACGTCACTGAAAGATCAATGCTTCTGGGTAGTCGGGAACTCATTGCTGAATGAAGATGGATGTCAAGATTTTATGCATTCAAAATAACTATTTTATTATTATAATTTTAAGTATTTATTCCACATGATCTGTATCTTTCATAGGCATTTCTATATGGAAGGAAACTTTGTTATTTACGGTGTTGTTGCTCCCCAGCTCTAAAGTCGGTCAGTTCTGTTGAGCCAGCGCTAAGAGTCACAAGCATGTGTTCTGATCTCAAAATGGGCTTCCCGGTAACACAGATTAACAGACTAATCGGACAACAGCTTTTCCACTCAAAATGGGCTACCCTGTAAATACAATACATTTTTTACAAAACATATATAACAAACAAGATCTGGCTAACTTAGTAAGGCTACTCAAATGAACATAATGTTAACTCCAAAATCTCAAAATGTATATTCTAAACAGCATTTACATTCAATGGGTAAAAGACAACAAACCTAAATTACATATAATTAAGTTTAGTTCAATATATAATACGACAGCTTCCTTGTCAGATCCTTGTCCAATCGTCAGTCCGTCCGTCCATCAGTCTGTCTGATGGTCACACTATAACTGGAAAAAATCTGAACAGGAGTTGTATATATGTCATTTGAAACTGTCACAAAGACGGCTGTAGTGGGTGACGTCAGACCAGAACCAGGAACCAATACAGGAATAAACAGAGAGGTGGAGTTTGGTGAAGCTGAGTGATTGTTTTTGCTCATCATTTAATAATTAAAAAGTGCAGAAAATAAAAGGTTGCAAGACAAACAAAACACAGGACATGGCACTTTAGCCAAAATAAATATACAAACAAAACGGACTAACAGACAAACACAGTGAGATAGTATTTCTATAACTATTATTATTATTAATTCTCTCCTCTCCACACCCGTTCTCCACACAACCCCGAGTGAGTGAAAACATGCTGCTTTTATGCAGCTGTACCGAGATTCGATTGCTAATCAATCATTCAATTGGAGTCTCGGTACAACTGCACAGTAGGAGTTAGAACATTTTGAGTGTCGAGTGCCGGCACTCTGCTACAGGAAGTGCCATGAGTGCCAGCACTTATAATTCAAGAACAATCCCCAATGCCTTTTAAAATATTGAAATATAAAACCATTAAAAACATACACACACATGCTTTATAAATGTGTTAAAATAAAAAGAAACTATCATTAAATCAAATGTGAATACATCAAAACATGCCTAAATAAAGTGAGTCTCCCTGTTACATTAGCAACATGTACATGTGTTGCTTGCATTGTATTAGAAGTCCAATCAGAGCAAACAGAAATCGGACCAATAAGATACTTATGTCATTTTATGTCCTGTCTAACTTTGAAAGCTAAATAATACAGTGTAACTATGACATGTAAGTATGCCTTTTTCTGTAATTTGTCTAGTTAATTACAATGACTTCACAAGTATTACAATAAGGTAGCTTAATTCTTTACGTCTTTAAGTTATGTACTCTAACGTATGTACTTTAAGATTGTAATTTAGATTTCTGTGATGTTACAATAATAGAAGAACAAACATTAACAGAAGTGAATCACTCAGTAGGGTCTGTTTTGTACAGCTGTATGAAGTGAGTATCATGCTGAGAACTTTCAGATTCAAACTTCAGTATACTAGTTTCTCCCAGTTACACATATACATGAAGCTTTATTTTAGCTCCGGAGTCTTGTGACAGAGGAGGATCTGCCAGGGCTATGTAGTCAAGACTCCATAGGCCACTCAAAAAGCACAATACAATGCAGGACACCCTCGGAGGTGTTCCAGGACACTACAAGCCACCCAGGCACTTCCGATAGCAGAGTGCCGGAACTCACTCCTTCTCCAACTGCACGTGAATTAATAAAGTGCAATTCCCCATGCTCGCATATTATTACATTTTACCTGCATGTGAAGTGCTGTGCAATCCTCGGGCCTAAATACAAATATACATTTTAAACCACTCGAGTTTCACAGACCCATTTATATCCCGTGTACTAATGACTATACACCAACATTAACACACTACACATGGATCATTCTACAATGCGGTGGCAAATGCTGTCACTCACCTTTATAGTAATTAAATTCAGATAAAAATGGCAAATAACCACAAAATACCAAAATACTTAGTTCAATTAAGGTCCTGAATATTCACATTATTTTCTACATTTTTAGCTGCAAAAGTTTAATTTATTTTACATTTCAAAGTCAGTGACATCATGAAAATTGGCCCGTCACTCATATTATGAGCAGAGGTGTTATGACATTTTTCTAGTGTGAAAAAATATATTTTGATAGTTTTTAAAGCTTGGTTGTAAACACGTGTATTTAAATATTTGTTTATATATGTGGAGACGTAGTAGTCTTAAATAATTATTTAAATATGTTTAATTAAAATTTGTCACACAATTTAATGTCAGTGGTGTTACCACAATGAAAATTCTCCATTACAATGAAATAAAAAGGCCTCAAGAAGTCCTTATTGTTGCAAAAGGTAATTGGAGGCGGGGCTTGCGCGATGAGTATATGGTGAGTGAGCACACCCTTGCACTTGCCCATAAATTTGATGAACTATATGGTTATTTTGTGTGTCACACTTTAAAAGCATCAGTGGTGTTACCTCCTTTTAATGATGGGAAAATGTAATTTCAGCAAAAATATCAAATACACTTAATACTTTACTGGTACATAAATGGTTGATTAACTTTTTTTCTGGGAGGCTATGGTCACCATCTTGAAAAATCTCTCATTCCTCAAATTTGTCAGTGGTGTTACTGTCAGAGGTGTTACCGGTCTTTCTGGTAACACCACTGGCAATGGGGAAGATCACTGGCTATTTGTGTCTTTTTTAGACGTTATCCAGCTCCTAAACAAATGTTCAACATAAAAAGTATTTATTTATTTATTTATTTATTTAGCATTTATTATAGTGCTTTTAACCAAGGCACTTTACAAGTTTTTAGAATTTGTGCAATCTGAAAAAATGGGTGAAGAGGGTAAGATTATTGGAGTAAGGTGAGGAGATTAATAGCTGTACCAGAGGCTAGGTCAGGATCGGGCAGGCAAGGTCATAACAGGAGGTCGTGGGCCAGGAGTAAGGGTAGGATGGGCTAGGGAAAAAAATATGAGTTTTAAGGGAGGAGTGAAAACTGCGAAGAGTGGGTGACTGTTTTATGATGAGTGGGAGTTTATTCCAGTGAAGGGAAGCAAGAAGGGAACAGGAATGGAAACGGGATTGGGCACAGGGCGAGGATGGGGACAGAGAGGGACAGTAGTGATTGGGAGCGTAAGGGACGAGGAGAAATATAATAGGAAATTAGTGCTATACTAGTGTAAGAAATTTAAAAAGGCAACAGTGGTAAACAGGGAGCCAGTGTAGCTGGGGGAAGAGAGGGGAAGTGTGGAAGGAGTGAGGAAGGTTAAATATAATCCAGGCAGCAGCATTTTGAATTTGTTGGTGTAAAGGCATAACCAAGCTGGGTGAAAATGAGAGAATGGACCAGGAGTTTGGTAGTGGAGAAGGAGATGGAGGGGTGTATTTTGCAGATGTTGAATAGGTGAAAATGGCAGGTGCGTATTTGGCTGACATATGGTCAGAAAGGGAGAGGGTGGAATCGAGTATGACCCCGAGGTTACGAGCAGAGAGGGTTGGAATGAGGGACAAGGGGAGGGGATGAAATGGTGGGGCAGGAGATGAGGGGGAGGGGAAGAAAAGGATTTCAGTTTTTGCTGGGTTGATGAAGAGGTAAAGGCACAGCATCCAGGATTGGATAGTGACCAGATACACCGGAGGCCAGGTCAGGGGTAAAAGAGGGGAATGAAAAGAAAATCTGGGTGTCATCAGCAAAGAAATAGTGGCGGAAGTTAAATGAGGAAATGATAGCTACTAGGGGTGAGGTGTACAGGGAGAAGAGTAAGGGGTGGGACTCCAGGGAGAAGAGTAAGGGGGGGACTCCAACAGTCGGGGGGGGGGGGGGGGGGGGGGGGGGGGGGGGGGGTTATTGAAGGCAACGGCAGAGGTGTATGAAGAAAGATATGACTGTAGCCAGGCAAGTGGTGTGCTAGAGATGCCAAGGCTAGAGAGTGGAGAGGAGGATGGGGTGGTCGACAGAGTCAAAAGCAGAGGAAAGATCGAGAAGAATGAGGATAGAGGAAAGTCCAGCATGGAAGGAGTTGGCCAGATGGTTCTATTATATATTATATATTATCATTACTGTATTGCAATATCATAACCATATCTTATCACATGACTTGTCAGGTATGGCAAAATAAAGTGCAGCAGAGAAATAAAAAAGATACAGGCACAGTTGTTCCTTTAGAAAATGTATTCTAAATATTTTAAACGATTGAATTGTTAGAATAAAACATCTTAATTGATCATTTTCAATGTATTTTAAACTAATGTTAGCTTTCAAAATTTGATATATTTCTTAACAGTTCATAAATTAATAAAGTTTGTTGATACAACAATGTGTCAATGTCACTGGTGTTACACTGTGTCAGTGGTGTTACTGCACAGAGGATTGATGTTCTGGTAACAAGAATGCCACATACTAAATATTCATCATTTCAACATGCCTACTTGTAACATTATTTGAAAGACAACATGTTAAGGCCATACTTATGCAAGTTTGATGAAACAAATTCAATTATTGTTTAAATTAGAGGAAAAATGGGCCAGTCAAATTGATAAATAGCATACAATGCAATTTTAGATTTACTTTTTTTAAAATAAAGAAATAATTACAAAAATCTTCTTTTAAAATTGTTAGAAGACATTTCTTTCCTAAACATGTTGAGCAAAAAAAATTAACAAATAAGATTGTGGTTAACCCATATTTGCATTTTAGTTATGAGTAACACCACTGACAAAAGAGCAGCTCAACCACTATTTGATTAAAAATATTAAAATAACTGAAATAACTCATTACGCTCTAACATTAGTTGTGTATGAAAGATAAGATGTTCACAGATGCATTACACAACTTTTTCTTAATGAATGGTGAGTTTCATTTCCAAGAAATTTTCAGATCCAAAAGCCACCGCATTTGTAAAATGACCCACGTAACATACAACACAAATAAATAGCCCAGGGGCTGGGCACTTTGCCACAGATACATTCTAAATCAATATATCTCCACATAAAATCAAGCTTTATCATCACCATGAGGAAGGAAAACACCAAGAAATTGATCATTTTTAAGCTTCGGTTTTTTTATTTTATCTCGAGGCATCATAAAAGCATGTGAAGGGCTGAATTTGCAGAATGAACAGTTACATTTAGACCTGACTTTAGAGTACGTTATCATAACAATATAGTTAAAGAGAACATTTAAACAACAGGTAGATGCCAGTTAAAAATGCTCCAGAAAATTACATTTTAGTTCTCAAATGAGTATAGTGGCACTTTATGGGTTAATATTACTTTGGGACTGAAGAGCATGTGATTTGAAGACTTACACATGTCTTTACAGTATTGACATGTTCTAATATAAAGTAGCATGCAGAACACTAACGTGTATATTTAAAGCTTCCTTATGTTTCTATTATTACAATGTTATGCATGCACAGTAGAATAGATCTTACATTTAAAAGAGAAATCTCTATTTCTATATTTCCATTTCCACAGCAATATAACCCTACAGGCTACCGGTGAAGTCCTGATGAAGTCAGTTTATCTTTGCTGTATTTAAATTGGCAGGGATAAGGTTAGGAGCTGTGAAACCAAGTCATATAGTATGACATCAGAGTGTTTGTTTATCTCTCTTCAGTGCCCTACCAATAGCCTGCCAATCACCAGCTGATGTAAAAGTATCATTTGTTAATCTGCCAGCTCAGCCATTGACAGATGACATAAGCAGACAGACAATCATGATGTCATTGAAGTGTGATCTCACATGACAAAAGCCCTTTAAAGACATGATCAAATCATCACAGGACCTCGAGACAGCCAGTCAGCAGACAAGTCTATCGCAATACTAGGAAACATTCAGGCTGTGTGTTAATCATGAACTGCACATACATTTTTAAAATGTATTTGTGTTGTGTTGAATTTCTTTCCCCCTATGGAAAAAGAGGTTCAACTATGGAAAAACTTAAAATTAAAACTTAAATTAAAAATCTTACTTAGTACCAGTCAGAACCATTATTATTATTATTATTATTATTATTATTTATTATTATTATTATTATTATTATTATTATTGCAGTTGTGCATTCTATTTGGTTCTATTGGGTTAATTAATATCTTGGAACTAAATAAAAACATAACTGAATACATTTCTGAATTGCCAGTCTTTGCTCAAAAGTGTCCCTCCAAAGGTTGCAAACTTCCCTATTGTAAATGACAGCACTGAAGCTAGCAAAACAGCCAGATAGTGTTTTGCGCAATGCTCTTTCCAGCCCTGACTGGTGCCTCTGATAATGAGACAAGAGGCATATTGTTCCTCCACGAGCTGTACTAGTGTGATGTACTAGTGGAGAGAGGGGAAAAAAATACCTCTCTGAGCCCCTGTATTTTACCCAGACCCCTAATAAAGATAGTTGTAGTAAGGCGCCCCTTCTTTAAATACTGTGCATGCTTAAGATGTTAATGAACAACAATCTCATGTTCAATGATGCTGCCAACACTTTGACAGCAGTCTGGGTGTGAGATAATGTGTTTGATTCTTGCAGCAGTCTTGGCCACAATTGCAGAAACTCATATTTTGGGGTGAAATAAAGAGCGAATATCCCAAGCAGACAATATTCAGCACTGGTTGTAAATGGATAATATATCTGAGGGTAAAATCTTCCACATGTACTATAACGTGCACATTAATTAGAACACCTCAAGATTGGTCTTTTCTATCCTTTATATACATAGCTGCATGAAAACCTCTGGGTGTGAGAATTTCAGTAATCAGTAATCTGGTGTGTGACAAAGTGGTAATTAGTAGCAGGTGTATAGCAGGTGCAGTGTTGATGCAGTAATCTAAAGAACAAACAGACAACAAAGTAGGGGTGAAATGGGCTGTTTTATTTTTATAATCCAATGGTCTGATGACCAGCCAGTAAATAATAAAGAGCTTGCAATATACAACCAGTGGTGAAAAAGGGTTGCAGTCTCGTAAATAATAAGCACAGTACTTAACACACACAATTAGACACACACACGATCACAAAGTCCAAAGTGAGTGCTCTCAGTGCTTGTGGTGCAGTACAATATAATACGTGCTATAGTGGTGAAGAAATGGTGATAACAATGTTAATCGTGACTGGAGTGCAGTGTTGATCCAGTGTTGTGCTGGCCATTGGCGACAGCTCCGGATTCGTGTTTAGCCATCTAGTGATCACAAAACACAGACAGTTACTAAACAGACAAAACAAACAAAACACTCACAAACTTTCTTTTATTTCTCTCTCCTTATTAAGGGAAATCTCATGGTCCTTCCAGTTCCTCGTATCTTTAAACCAAGCGAAAGAAAAGATTAGCAATTCTCTGGCCCCTTTATGCTATCATGCATGACCCCTTGATAAACGATTGCAGCTGCCTTGATTACTTGCAGCTTCTACCTCGTTTACCTTCCAGGTCACTACGTTCCTGCAACGGAGTCTCACCTTCTTCCAGGCTGACCGACTTCCCAACCCTGGAAATGATCAGGCATCCTGCCCAGATACTTTCCCTTTCGTTACTTCGTGCCCTCAAAGGTCGGGAGGGAGATTTCCAAGCAGAACTCATTATATTTCCATCAAAGGTGTCAGTAATCAGTGATATAGAAACACCAGGCACTGGTGTGTGAAAATGTTAGACCACTTTGTGCTTTAATCAGGCATCTTAAACAACTTCCAAAAAGCCTCATACATTTTCCCATTTGTGGCTATGTGTTCCTTTTCTCTTACTATTTTAAATGAATTGCATGTGTGGCCTGTTAAATTCGTCAATTCAATTAGACAATAACTAATTCTCCTGTTTTGAAATTTATCCATGATTTTTTAGTTCAAGTGGTTTGATTTTATCTGCACAACAAATCTAAACAACAGACGCAATAAGGTGTTCTAATACATGTGCACACAGCTGTATATATGAGGAGGAGAGGACGGCAGGCCTAGATACTTAGTAAAAAAGAGAACAGAAATGGGCAGCAGATGCCCAAGTATTCTGCATGTATGCATCTGTTGAAGTTTCTGTATCTGGGACATATAGTAATAAAATTTAAAAAAACATTGATTTCACTCAGATTGGCTCCTCTTTACGGTCATGGACTCCCTCTTCGGAGGACAGGTGGGGGATTTCACAGCCACAGTACTACAATAAGATCCTGACGTTCACATAAAAAACATTTGTATAGTATTGAGAATATAGACATATACGTATCATGACTGAAAAATTTCAACATGAAAAGAAAACTCACAGAGACAGTTATTTTCTTCTCTCTGCTTGAGATTGGCCACAATGCATTGCGCACCAATGCTGCCTCAGTTGAATGATGTTTCCGTTAGGGCCTTATGGAGACCCTATACTGACTAAGTGACAAGCTAATGAGTTCTCTGAAACCAAACAAATGCATTTCAAAAACCCCAGTGTATTACCCAAAGTAAACCCTGGCAGACCCCCTAGTTGATGAAACTTGGTACCTATGAAGTTCACGATATTGCATTGCCATTGTAGTGCCATTACTGTAATGCTTTTGTAACCCTATCGAAGCAAAGTCTAGCGCACTGGGTGACAGATGCTCTCCTTCCCCGCGCAGGTGCAGACGCTCGCCATCGCAGTCACCTCAGAAATGCCCAAGCTCGGCTGAGTGGCGTTTTCGGGAGCTGGCAGAGACTGTGAGGGGTCAGCAGACAGTGCTTGAGACCCTGCTTAAATCTCAGGGCAGATTGCCCCATAACGCTGGGCAGCCCCAACTTCCCAATTCTCGCTCCCCAATCCCAATGCATAGACCTCCTAGCCCAGACGAGTTGTCTGTTACAGCGTCGAGGTCAGACGTGTCTGACCCAACCACATCCTTCGGGCAAGCCACAGCGGGGGCTCCTTACCTTCCTTACCGCATATTTCACAAAAGGAAGAATTCCAAACAATCATGCAGCATACAGCTGCAGCCACGGATGTCCCCTGGCCAGCAGAACAGGAAGAAAAGGGAAACCGCTACCTACATAAGAAAGGGTACCCCCAGAATGCCCTCCCCTTGTGCCAGGATTTCTTCGAGCTAGTTCGCTAGTGCTGGAGTAACCCAGCCTCCGTTCCCTCTGCCTCTAGAACAGCAGTGGCCCTGCTAAACATTGCAGGAGCCCAAGAAGCGGGCTTAGGCACGTTCCCCACCATTGGGGACATGGTCACAGTACTGGTGCAGGGATCCACCTTCACCAGAGAGGACAAAGACCAGACCTACCCATCCAAGCCGTGCAGAATAACTGAAGCCATGCTTAAAAAAGCATATGCGTCAGTGGCACTATCAGCCAGGGCGGCCAATGCAATAGCTATATTGGTCCTGTACCAGACACAGCTAGCTGAGAGGCTGCAGGAGCGGGCAATGGAGGCAGGCACAGGGGAGTTACTGGTGGTAACAAAAGCGATGACCAATCTAATGGGGGAGTTAGGTCATGCATCAGGCACATCTCTAGCGGTGTTGGTAGCCGAGCACAGACCACTCTGGCTAACACATGTCAAGGTCATCGAGACTAAGAAGGCAGCACTACTAGATGCCCTATTACACCAGGGCAGACATTCGGAGCGACCATTGATGTGAGCATTGAAAGGTCCTACAAGGCCACGGAGGTCACTTCAAGTTCTCGTACCTTACTGCCAGCACCCAAGACGGCATTTACAACCTGAGGGGGCAACAGGGCCTGAAAATCACCCACCACCCCAAAACAGACAAGCAGGCAGAGGCAGAGCCGGCAGCAAGGGACCACCGCCGGCCAGGGGTAACCGGTTCTCTGGCTGGAGACCCGCCCCCTCCTAAGCCCAAGGGAGACCACCCCTGAGGGGCCCCAGCCACCAACCCCCCTCACAACCGGACTGACCAAAGGCAATGACCCATGACAACACTGCACCCAGGACTCCTGGGTGCTATCGACAATGAGACATGGACACGCTCTACATTTCTGCTCAGGTCCGCCACCCTTCAAGGGTGTGCTCCTCACCACCGTCGAACCATCGAAAGCGATACTCCTTCAACAGGAGCTTGCCAATCTTCAACAGAAGAACACTGAACGTAGATCCAAGCAATGCCCTCAGCGGCTTTTAATCCAGATACTTCCTGGTGCCCAAGAGGGACGGTGGTTTCAGACCAATTAGTGGCCTCAGGGTCCTCAACTTGTTCCTCAAACAGAGGAAGTTCAACATGTTGACAGCACAGTGTATCCTCCAGTCCGTCCAACCGGGCGACTGGTTCACATCGATCGACCTGCAAGACGCCTACTTCCATGTCCCAATCTGTCCCGCGCACAGAAAGTATCTGCGCTTCGCCTTTCAAGGCAACGCGTATGAATTTTGCGTGCTTCCATGTGCCCCGCACATTTTCAAAGTGCATGGATGCAGCACTGGCTCCACTCAGGAACTGCAGGGTATTCGGATCCTGAACTATCTGGACAATTGGCTAGTTTGCGTGTATTCCAAAAAATACGCAGAGGCACACACAAAACAGGTCATGTGACAAAGTTAACATCATGTGACGAAGTTAAGGCTCTCAATACATCAACAGAAGAGCAACTTTATACTGTCTCAGTCCACTGGGTTACTGGGGATCAAACTAAACTCTGCGAGCATGCTTGCCTCACTGTCGGAAGACAGGATTCGGTCTTTGGAGGCCACACTCTCCCTATAAAGAGCGGACGCTCTCCTACAGGTCAAAGTATATCAAAGGTTGTTGGGGCTGATGACAGCCGCCTCGACAATCCTTACGTTCCATCAGGGTGGTTCACCTCCCCGGTGTGGACAACAAGGCAGCAGACCTCCTGTCCAGAAGAGCTCCAGACAGCTCGGAGTGCTGCATCCTCAAGTGATGAAACAGATTTGGGAAAGGTTTCGACCTCTTTGCCACAGCCGAGTCCACTCATTGCCCCCTTTGGTTCTTCATGGAGAGAGACGGGGGCCCCCTGGGAGTAGACGCGCTAGCTCACCCCTGGCCACAGGGGCTATTGTGGGGCGTCAGAAGAACTGCACCCTGTTTCATTGAAGGTGGCATTCTTAATAGCCATCATGTCTGCCAGACGAGTAAGTGAGCTTCATGCGCTGTCCATTGATGACACATGCATGGCTTTTACGGGAAATGACTCATGGGTAGAGGGCTCTTCCCATTCGGTAGCAGGGTTTTGGTAATAAGCTAACATTCTAACAGAACTGTGTAACTGCTCAGCTCAGCAGCGGCTTCAGTAAACAGCAAAGCAAACGGGTCTTAGACTTTTATTCAGCCATTGAAAAGCTACAGTTCACATTTCTGCACATTATCTGTGATTGGAGGACAGCAAGAGCAGTTGAAAAAGTGATATCAAGGCTTTAAATCTATTTTCTTACCTGTAATGAGCTGAACACCCCCTGCCTTTGATTCCTGGGACTTTTATATGGGCTTGTGGCAAAGTGGCTAGTGGAGGGGAACAGGTATAACGGTGATGCGATGCAGGAGTGACAGGCAGACAACAGTTTCCAGTGACAAGGTGCTTTTATTTATAATCCAGGTCTGGTGACCGTTAAATAATAAATCCCCGGCTATACACAACAATGTGTAAAGCACGGGGATAGCAATAATACAGACACAGTCCCGAACAAAACGATCACAAGGTCACCAGTCCTGGGTGAGTGCAGACGTGCTTGTGGTGGGTGAAGACACTGTATTTCGTGACGGTTCCGTGCAGTGGTGATCCGGATTGTGCTGACCCTGGTCGACAGCTCCGGATAGGTGAGTTAACTGTCTGGTGGTGCAAAACGCAGACAATTACAAACAAACACAACAAAACACAACACGTAATTCTCTGCAACAACGAGAGCTCCTCTCTCGCTCCTTCTCTCTCCAAGCGTTAACCCAAACGAAGGAAAAGACCAGCGTTACCCTGGCCCCTATATGTAATCCCGCATGATATCTAGGTAAACGGTTGCAGCTGCCTTATTACTTGCAGCTGCCTCTCGTTTATCTCTCAAATCAATACAGTCTTACAACAGAGTCGCGCTTCCCTCCAGGCTGACCCACTTCCCTGACCCGGAAACGAACTGTCAGGCCAGCCCTTCCAGATGCTTCTCCTCCCGTTCTTTAGCGCCCTCACAGGTTGGGAGGAAGATTCATCACCAGAACTCATCTTTCCGTCACATATCCCACCGCTCAGAGTGGAGCCGAAGGAACACTCGGCTAAATCTACCTTCCCCATTACTCCCCCCTCCCGGGAAAAATAATCCGCATTTTGGTGGTCTTTCCCCGCACGGTGTACCATGTGGTACATGAAGGGCTGCAATGCCAGATACCACCGAGTTATCCGGGCATTGCTGTCCTTCATTGTGCTTAACCACTTGAGTGGGGCGTGGTCTGTGACAAGATCAAATGAGTGTCCCAGCAGGTAGTATCGTAAAGAGTGAGTAGCCCATTTAATGGCCAAACACTCTTTTTCGACTACGGAGTAGTTGCGTTCCCGAGGTAACATTTTTTTACTGAGGTATAATATCGGGTGCTCTACTCCAGCTACTTTTTGGGACAAGACTGCACCCAAACCTACATTCGATGCGTCGGTGTGGAGGATGAATCTCTTGGTGAAATCTGGTGTGATAAGAGTGGGGGCCTGGCAAAGTGTACGCTTAATAGTATCAAACGCTCCCTGACACTCAGCTGACCATTTAATTAAATTTGGAGCACTCTTTTTGGTGAGGTCGACTAACGGGTTAACCACTGTGGCGTACTCGGGGATGAAGCGGCGGTAATAACCGGCTAAGCCCAGTAGTGACCTCACCTGAGTCTTGGTTTTGGGGATCGCTGCATCAACCAAAGCCTGGATTTTGGTGACTACAGGTCTCACCCTTCCATTCCCCATTAAAAATCCCAAATATTGAGTCTCTGTTTTGGCAAACGCACATTTCCTCAAGTTAGCTGTCAGCCGGGCTGCCCTTAGAGACTGAAGAACGGCTGCAACCCTAGCCAAATGCTCTCGCCAGGTGGAGCTGTATATCACCACGTCATCAATATACGCTGCTGCATATTCATGATGTGGGCGTAAAACCTGGTCCATCAGTCTCTGAAAGGCAGCGGGCGCACCATGTAGCCCAAACGGCATGGTTTTAAAGTGGAACAGCCCTTCTGGTGTTGAAAATGCGGTTTTCTCTCTGGAGCTGCGGGTTAAAGGGATTTGCCAGTATCCCTTCGTCAGGTCCAGAGTGGAAATAAACCTCGCTTTTCCCAGTCTGTCTAAAAGTTCGTCGACCCGAGGCATGGGATATGCATCGAACTTAGCAATAGCGTTCACCTTTCTGAAATCCACACAGAAGCGGTTGGTGCCGTCTTTCTTAGCCACTATGACGATCGGACTGCACCACTCGCTCCTGGAAGGCTCAATCACCCCAAGCTCGAGCATATCCCATACCTCTTTGCGAACGCCACTTCGTCGACTTTCCGGGATCCGGTACGGTCTCTCTCGCACTGTGACACCTGGTGGAGAGATAATGTCATATTCAACTAAGTTTGTCCTGCCGGGCACGTCAGAAAAAACATCGCTGAACTCCTCAATAAGCTTACGCAGCTCTCTTTGCTGATCCGGAACCAATTGTTCCCCCATAGAAATCGCTCTTGTGCTCGGGGTCTCTGAACAGGGACCTAAATCATCCTCCATATTGCCTGGGGCTATAAATAAGACCTCCCTTGCCTGCCAGGGCTTTAATAAATTGACATGATAAATTTCACGTTCATTTCGGCGATCGGGCTGTCTAATTTCATAATTTACTTTCCCTATAGCCCGAATCACCTCATACGGCCCCTGCCATTTAGCACACAGTTTCGATTCAGATGAGGGAAGTAGCAGCATTACCTTGTCCCCTGGTCGAAAGGTTCGAATCCGTGCATTTTTGTTGTAATGCTGCTGTTGTCGGTGCTGAGCCGATCTGAGGTTGTCTTGGGCCAAACGACCGACCAAATCCAGGCGATCTCGTAGTAGGAGCACATACTTCACTACATTTTTAGACGAGCCTTTGTGCTCCTCCCACCCCTCCCTCAGCAGGTCGAGAATGCCGCGAGGCTGCCGGCCGTACAGGAGCTCAAAGGGGGAGAACCCCGTTGAACTCTGCGGCACTTCTCTCACCGCAAAAAGGAGGTAGGGAAGAAGCGATGCCCAATGTTTCTGCTCCTGTGTTACAAATCGCCTCAGCATCGACTTTAAGGTCTGATTAAAACGTTCAACCAAACCGTCCGATTGTGGATGATAAACGGACGTCCTGATGGGACGTATTTTTAATATTTTGTACACCTGCTGTAACGTATTGGACAAAAAATTGGTTCCGTGATCAGTCAAAATCTCCTTGGGGATCCCTACTCTAGCCATAATGTGCGCTAACTCGGTGGCTATTGCAGCTGCACTAGTGGACCTCAATGGAACTGCCTCTGGGTATCGCGTTGCATAATCCACCACTACTAATATATGCGTATACCCAGAGTCAGAAGGTAGCAAAGGGCCCATTATGTCCATTGCAATGCGCTCGAACGGAGTGGAAATAATCGGCAGTGGGACCAAAGGAGCGGGGCGCACTCGACCTGGCGCTACTCGCTGGCAGTCTGGGCATGTGGCTACATATTTCGACACATCAGTATGAAGACCGAGCCAATAGAATCGAGCCAATATTCGCTCCCTCGTCTTCTCGGCTCCGAGGTGCCCCGCAAAAGGGATATCATGCGCCAGCCTCATGACCTCGGTCCGACAAGACGGGGGAACCAATAATTGTGTTACAGGCTGTCCTGTGCCCGCGGCTAGGTTTACCCTATATAGTAATTGCCCCTTTATACTGAAATGTGGATATACTAGCGGCCCAGCGCCATCAACATCCTTACCTTCAATGGACCGGACCTGCCCCCAAGCGTGCACCAGTGACGGGTCGTTCTTTTGGCCCCACACTAGGTCCGCGCTTGAGTACCACGGGTCCGGTATATTGAGAGGGGCTGGAATAACCTCTGCCCTAGTCGGCCCAGTAACCTCGCTCTCTCGGTCGCACTGCGTTCCCACTCCCTTCGACTGGCGTTTGTTACCATTACAGCACTCTCCCACCAGACCCCAGCCTTGTCTCAAAGACGCTCCCTCCCATTTCGCGGTCCGTCTCTCCTTATTTGTTTTTCTAGGACGGAACAGAGGGGAAAACATTTCAGGATGAAAAGGAAACACATCACCAATCCGTTCCTTTTTCCCTTTTTCTGCCACGTTTACGTGTGTGGCTGAGACTGCCATTATTTGCACCAATTCTTTGAATTTTGGCCAGTCTCGGCCCAGAATAACTGGGTGCGGCAACCTTTCCGCCACCCCGACTACAAGGTGACGTTTTATCGGTCCTACCGATAAATATACTTTTAGGGTGGGGTATGCCGCCGTGTCTCCATGGATACAGGAGATGGCCACCTGACCTTGTGGCCGCCACGACATACCGCCCAAGAGAGCTGTCCTGATCAAGGTCTGCTCACACCCTGTGTCCACTAACGCGTGGGTTTTCACATTCCCTAAAACCACGTCAATCAGACAGGGCCCCTCCCAACCGTTTTCCCCCTGCTTACCCGTTCCAGGTGTCCAGTTGCATGCAGCCACGTCACACTCCATAGCAGCGGGGCATGACCTGGCCCTATGTCCTGGCTGGTTACACCTAAAACAGAGTGGAGGGACAGAGGGGGCATAGGTTAAATATCTGTCCCGCTGCTGGTAGGGCAACGGGGCAGGGGCAACACCTCTACCCCAGCTGGGGGCCATCCTCGGTCTCCATGGGGGGGAGGCAAGGGGGCCCAACGGGGTCGGCGGTCTGGGAGGTCTGGGTGCCGGGACCGAGGGTGATGGTGGTGGTGTTGGAGGAGAGGGAGGGAGAGGTTGGTTCCTGAGCAGGGCAGGGGCTGACAGGATCCCGACCCGGGCTGACGTCAAAGAGTCCTCAAAATCTTCGGCCAATTTGACCGCCTCCTCCAGGGTGTCAGGGTTGTGGCGCCGTACCCACGCCTGAGTTTCGGCGCCGACCACATGGCAGAATTGTTCCACCACAATGGCTTCCCCCATTTGTTGAGCGGTCTTCTTCTCTGGGGTCAGCCAATGGACCATGTGGTCGCACAACCGCTGTGCCACCACCCTGGGGCGTGTCTCCGGGGCTCTCCGGTACTCGCGGAACCGCGTCCGGTGGGTCTCCGCGGTGATGTTGAGACGACGGAGGATAGCCTGCTTGACTAGGTCATAGTCAGTGGCGTACTGGTCGCTCAGGGCTTGGTAAGCTGCCTGCGCTTCCCCGATCAGGCAAGGTCCTAGCTGGCTTGCCCAGAACTCCCGAGGCCATCCCGCCGCGGTTGCCAGCCGCTCGAACGCCACCAAAAATGCCTCCGGATCATCCTCCGCCGTCATTTTCATGGCCCGTGCCTTCGGGGCCGACATCAATGATGTTCCGGTAGGGGTCGCTCCTGCAGCAACGATCAGCCCTACCCGTTCAATGAGCGCCGTATAGCGCTCCTCCCTCCGTCTCTCCTCTGCATCCCGTCTGGTCTCCAGTGCCTGCAGCAACTCCGCCAGCGCGTTGCGGTCCATAGTCCCGTGTTCTGACACCACGTGTGGCAAAGTGGCTAGTGGAGGGGAACAGGTATAACGGTGATGCGATGCAGGAGTGACAGGCAGACAACAGTTTCCAGTGACAAGGTGCTTTTATTTATAATCCAGGTCTGGTGACCGTTAAATAATAAATCCCCGGCTATACACAACAATGTGTAAAGCACGGGGATAGCAATAATACAGACACAGTCCCGAACAAAACGAACACACGGTCACCAGTCCTGGGTGAGTGCAGACGTGCTTGTGGTGGGTGAAGACACTGTATTTCGTGACGGTTCCGTGCAGTGGTGATCCGGATTGTGCTGACCCTGGTCGACAGCTCCGGACCGGTGAGTTAACTGTCTGGTGGTGCAAAACGCAGACAATTACAAACAAACACAACAAAACACAACACGCAGTTCTCTTTACAACGAGAGCTCCTCTCTCGCTCCTTCTCTCTCCAAACATTTACCCAAACGAAGGAAAAGACCAGCGTTACCCTGGCCCCTATATGTAATCCCGCATGATATCGAGATAAACGGTTGCAGCTGCCTTATTACTTGCAGCTGCCTCTCGTTTATCTCTCAAATCAATACAGTCTTACAACAGAGTCGCGCTTCCCTCCAGGCTGACCCACTTCCCTGACCCGGAAACGAACTGTCAGGCCAGCCCTTCCAGATGCTTCTCCTCCCGTTCTTTAGCGCCCTCACAGGTTGGGAGGAAGATTCATCACCAGAACTCATCTTTCCGTCACAGGGCTGCAGTGAAAGTAGTAACTCTGGATAGACTTGGAATTTAATTAGAATTTGCATGGGATTTATTTCTAATCAGTAAGTACCAAAAAAAAAAAAAAGAGCTGAATTCTGATGCAGAAAAAAAGTATTCCCGTGAGAGCAACAACACTGTATAATACAAGCAATTTTGAATCACTATTTGCAAATGCTAAAGAAATGGGTCTGTGGAAAACAGATTTACTGTGGTATATTTGCAGAAGTTTTTATTGCATTTTTCCCTATGGTGAATTCCATTAAAAGTGGAACAAGTTCCATAGTACATATTCAGTTATTTCATTCAATTTCCCCATCTCACAGACCACCTTCTCCTTTGCTTTTATGTCGTTGAATAAAGAATGGCATATTTGCTGTTTTTGCTTCTTTTTTTCTGAGGGGTAGAATTTAGAAATATTGAAATGAAACTTGACTCGATTTGCAAACAATTATAAGAAAGCACTTTGAG